>NC_087341.1:14323333-14624166 GCF_037043105.1 Vanessa tameamea
TGCATTTTAAAATAAAGCCAAAATAGGATTACACGAATAGGTTCATTTTATATTGTTTTAAAAACTGAGGTATGATTCAAGTACAAATTGTTTAATAAAAAATTAAATTAATGTTATAAATATAGAGATGATAATCGAATGTGCTTATTTGTGTGTTTTCGTGTCTATGTGAAAGAACAGCAGACACAATTTCGTCTCAAAACATCTTGCCAACAATACACTATCACGACGTACGTTGTTTAGCGCCTCGCAATCAAAGACGGCTACGATAAAATGAAACCCACTACATGTGTTTCCTCCTCTCGTAACCTCCCTCGAAAGCGGGCAGTCCTCGCACGCCTGTATTCCTTCTTGCATTCGTAAAATTGAGCATTATCTACAAAATTATAATTGTAAAAACAATGTTAATCTAACAAAAGGACTTTTATCCTAAACATATGAATATTAAAATATGATTACAAAATGACAAATTTCACTAAATACGGACACACATCTTATCGCCGATAGTCAGAATATATCAGTCAACCGATGCACTTTCTTGAAAGAAAAGCAGCCACAACTCTGCCTCCCAACATCTTGCCAACAATACACTATCACGACGTACGTTGTCTAGCGCCTCGCAATCAAATGAAGTTACAAGAAGAACAAACCCGCTGCATGTGTTTCTTCTTCTAATAACCTCCCTCGAAAGCGGGACATCTTCGTCCGCTCGATCTTGACTGAATACCGTCTCATATTCTAAAAGGTTTACTTTATCTACAATATTACAAATTCAGTGGTTACAATCAATTTTAATCTAAACTTAATAAATACCATTATCTAATACAAAATAATTCAAAATTATAACAGTAAACTACAATTTCAAAATATGTCCACACATCCTATCGCTGATCACTAGAATGTCAGTCGACTGACGCGCTTTCTTGAACGAAGAGAAGCCGCGACTGCGCCTTCAACCAACAAAACGCCATCACGACGTGTGATGAGCGCCTCGCAGTCAATGGAGGACATAAGAAGAAGGAACCTCCTACATGTGTTTCCTCTTCTAATAACCTCCCTCGAAAGCGGGCAGTCTTCTAATGCCTGTACTCCTTGCATTCTTAAAATTTAGCATCATCTACAAAATTATAATCGAACAATCGATGTTAATCTAACAAAAGTACTTTTATCCTAAACATATGAATAATAAAATATAATTACAAAATGACAAATTTCACTAAATACGGTCACCCATCTTATCGCCGATAGTCAGAATATATCAGTCAACCGATGCACTTTCTTGAACGAAAAGCAGCCACAACTCTGCCTCCCAACATCTTGCCAACAATACACTATCACGACGTACGTTGTCTAGCGCCTCGCAATCAAAGGAGATTACAAGAAGAGCAAACCCGCTGCATGTGTTTCTTCTTCTAATAACCTCCCTCGAAAGCGGGACATCTTCGTCCGCTCGATCTTGACTGTATTCCGTTTTGCATTATAGAAGGTGAACATCATCTACAATATTACAAATGAAAAATCAATGATCTTGTAACATAAGTAGATACTATTATCCTACAGATATAAATAAAAAAATTATAACAATGAAACACCAAAGTTTACAAAACATGTCCACACATCCTATCGCTGATCACTAGAATGTCAGTCGACGGACGCGCTTTCTTGAACGAAGACTCCGCCTTCAAACAAATAAAACGCCATCAGGAGGTGTGTTGAGCACCTCGCAATCAATGGCAGCTATAAGAAGAAGAAACCCTCTACAAGTGTTTTTTCTTCTAATAACTTCCCTCGAAAGCGAGGCATCGCTTGATCTAGGCTGTATTCCGTTGCGCATCCTAAAAGGCTAGCTCTAACTGCAAAACCATAATTTGTTTGTTTGTGTATGTGCGTGAATGTGTTTGTGTGTGTGACATAACTTATTCTCAAAACTTCGTTCTCGCCTCGCCGTCAAGGGAAACTAAAAGAAGATGAAACCCGCCACATGTGTTTCCTCTTCTTATAACCTCCCTCGAAAACGAAGCATCTTCAATAGTTTGAACTTGACTGCATTCCATAGCGCATGCTTAAAAGTTAGCATCATATATAAAATAACAGATACAATATCAATGATATAATCGTACAAGAGATACAAGATACTAGTATCCAAAACACACTAATTAAATGAAATATTAATAAAATACCAAAGTTAACAAAATACGTCCATCCATTCTATTGCTAACCAGCGGAAAAGTGAGTAGACCGACTCGCTTTCTTAAACAAAGAGCGGTAAACAGCTTTGCCCTCATACATCGCACCGACAAAACGCCATCGCGAGGTGTGTTTAGCGCGTTGTGGTTAAGTAAGGCTACAAGGAGAAGAAACCCGCCACATGTGTTTCTTCCGCTAATAACCGCCCTCGAAAGCGAGGTATCCTCGATCGCCTTATCTTGAGTATATTCCGTCTCGAAATAAATGATCATAATATAACAAAAATTGATACTACTTCAATATACATATTAAAATTAACAAACACAAACTACCGTCTACCCATCTTATCACTAACTACAACAATATAAAGCTTTATGAATACCAACATAACATTAGTAGATTAGTAGCAGCCACATCAGTTTCAGAAAGAGAAACCGCTATTAAATAATTGTCAAACTATTTGTGTATTTTCGTCAATTTGTATTAATATTATAAGGATGCAATCAAATGAACGCTTAAAAATCAACTCACCATAGCAACATATGTTTACCGAAGCGAATTGTTAAACACCGAAGTAACGTCAACATGGCGGACTTTGTGCAGCCTGTCACTTTTGCGTTCGCTCTTCGAATTCAGCCTCACTCGATAGTGAGCCATCTTCGATCGCTCGATTTCGATCGCCATCACATCGCATGTTGATTAGCACCTAACAGTCAAGGAAGAAGCAGAAAACAGCCACATGCATTTTAAAATAAAGCCAAAATAGGATTACACGAATAGGTTCATTTTATATTGTTTTAAAAACTGAGGTATGATTCAAGTACAAATTGTTTAATAAAAAATTAAATTAATGTTATAAATATAGAGATGATAATCGAATGTGCTTATTTGTGTGTTTTCGTGTCTATGTGAAAGAACAGCAGACACAATTTCGTCTCAAAACATCTTGCCAACAATACACTATCACGACGTACGTTGTTTAGCGCCTCGCAATCAAAGACGGCTACGATAAAATGAAACCCACTACATGTGTTTCCTCCTCTCGTAACCTCCCTCGAAAGCGGGCAGTCCTCGCACGCCTGTATTCCTTCTTGCATTCGTAAAATTGAGCATTATCTACAAAATTATAATTGTAAAAACAATGTTAATCTAACAAAAGGACTTTTATCCTAAACATATGAATATTAAAATATGATTACAAAATGACAAATTTCACTAAATACGGACACACATCTTATCGCCGATAGTCAGAATATATCAGTCAACCGATGCACTTTCTTGAAAGAAAAGCAGCCACAACTCTGCCTCCCAACATCTTGCCAACAATACACTATCACGACGTACGTTGTCTAGCGCCTCGCAATCAAATGAAGTTACAAGAAGAACAAACCCGCTGCATGTGTTTCTTCTTCTAATAACCTCCCTCGAAAGCGGGACATCTTCGTCCGCTCGATCTTGACTGAATACCGTCTCATATTCTAAAAGGTTTACTTTATCTACAATATTACAAATTCAGTGGTTACAATCAATTTTAATCTAAACTTAATAAATACCATTATCTAATACAAAATAATTCAAAATTATAACAGTAAATTACAATTTCAAAATATGTCCACACATCCTATCGCTGATCACTAGAATGTCAGTCGACTGACGCGCTTTCTTGAACGAAGAGAAGCCGCGACTGCGCCTTCAACCAACAAAACGCCATCACGACGTGTGATGAGCGCCTCGCAGTCAATGGAGGACATAAGAAGAAGGAACCTCCTACATGTGTTTCCTCTTCTAATAACCTCCCTCGAAAGCGGGCAGTCTTCTAATGCCTGTACTCCTTGCATTCTTAAAATTTAGCATCATCTACAAAATTATAATCGAACAATCGATGTTAATCTAACAAAAGTACTTTTATCCTAAACATATGAATAATAAAATATAATTACAAAATGACAAATTTCACTAAATACGGTCACCCATCTTATCGCCGATAGTCAGAATATATCAGTCAACCGATGCACTTTCTTGAACGAAAAGCAGCCACAACTCTGCCTCCCAACATCTTGCCAACAATACACTATCACGACGTACGTTGTCTAGCGCCTCGCAATCAAAGGAGATTACAAGAAGAGCAAACCCGCTGCATGTGTTTCTTCTTCTAATAACCTCCCTCGAAAGCGGGACATCTTCGTCCGCTCGATCTTGACTGTATTCCGTTTTGCATTATAGAAGGTGAACATCATCTACAATATTACAAATGAAAAATCAATGATCTTGTAACATAAGTAGATACTATTATCCTACAGATATAAATAAAAAAATTATAACAATGAAACACCAAAGTTTACAAAACATGTCCACACATCCTATCGCTGATCACTAGAATGTCAGTCGACGGACGCGCTTTCTTGAACGAAGACTCCGCCTTCAAACAAATAAAACGCCATCAGGAGGTGTGTTGAGCACCTCGCAATCAATGGCAGCTATAAGAAGAAGAAACCCTCTACAAGTGTTTTTTCTTCTAATAACTTCCCTCGAAAGCGAGGCATCGCTTGATCTAGGCTGTATTCCGTTGCGCATCCTAAAAGGCTAGCTCTAACTGCAAAACCATAATTTGTTTGTTTGTGTATGTGCGTGAATGTGTTTGTGTGTGTGACATAACTTATTCTCAAAACTTCGTTCTCGCCTCGCCGTCAAGGGAAACTAAAAGAAGATGAAACCCGCCACATGTGTTTCCTCTTCTTATAACCTCCCTCGAAAACGAAGCATCTTCAATAGTTTGAACTTGACTGCATTCCATAGCGCATGCTTAAAAGTTAGCATCATATATAAAATAACAGATACAATATCAATGATATAATCGTACAAGAGATACAAGATACTAGTATCCAAAACACACTAATTAAATGAAATATTAATAAAATACCAAAGTTAACAAAATACGTCCATCCATTCTATTGCTAACCAGCGGAAAAGTGAGTAGACCGACTCGCTTTCTTAAACAAAGAGCGGTAAACAGCTTTGCCCTCATACATCGCACCGACAAAACGCCATCGCGAGGTGTGTTTAGCGCGTTGTGGTTAAGTAAGGCTACAAGGAGAAGAAACCCGCCACATGTGTTTCTTCCGCTAATAACCGCCCTCGAAAGCGAGGTATCCTCGATCGCCTTATCTTGAGTATATTCCGTCTCGAAATAAATGATCATAATATAACAAAAATTGATACTACTTCAATATACATATTAAAATTAACAAACACAAACTACCGTCTACCCATCTTATCACTAACTACAACAATATAAAGCTTTATGAATACCAACATAACATTAGTAGATTAGTAGCAGCCACATCAGTTTCAGAAAGAGAAACCGCTATTAAATAATTGTCAAACTATTTGTGTATTTTCGTCAATTTGTATTAATATTATAAGGATGCAATCAAATGAACGCTTAAAAATCAACTCACCATAGCAACATATGTTTACCGAAGCGAATTGTTAAACACCGAAGTAACGTCAACATGGCGGACTTTGTGCAGCCTGTCACTTTTGCGTTCGCTCTTCGAATTCAGCCTCACTCGATAGTGAGCCATCTTCGATCGCTCGATTTCGATCGCCATCACATCGCATGTTGATTAGCACCTAACAGTCAAGGAAGAAGCAGAAAACAGCCACATGCATTTTAAAATAAAGCCAAAATAGGATTACACGAATAGGTTCATTTTATATTGTTTTAAAAACTGAGGTATGATTCAAGTACAAATTGTTTAATAAAAAATTAAATTAATGTTATAAATATAGAGATGATAATCGAATGTGCTTATTTGTGTGTTTTCGTGTCTATGTGAAAGAACAGCAGACACAATTTCGTCTCAAAACATCTTGCCAACAATACACTATCACGACGTACGTTGTTTAGCGCCTCGCAATCAAAGACGGCTACGATAAAATGAAACCCACTACATGTGTTTCCTCCTCTCGTAACCTCCCTCGAAAGCGGGCAGTCCTCGCACGCCTGTATTCCTTCTTGCATTCGTAAAATTGAGCATTATCTACAAAATTATAATTGTAAAAACAATGTTAATCTAACAAAAGGACTTTTATCCTAAACATATGAATATTAAAATATGATTACAAAATGACAAATTTCACTAAATACGGACACACATCTTATCGCCGATAGTCAGAATATATCAGTCAACCGATGCACTTTCTTGAAAGAAAAGCAGCCACAACTCTGCCTCCCAACATCTTGCCAACAATACACTATCACGACGTACGTTGTCTAGCGCCTCGCAATCAAATGAAGTTACAAGAAGAACAAACCCGCTGCATGTGTTTCTTCTTCTAATAACCTCCCTCGAAAGCGGGACATCTTCGTCCGCTCGATCTTGACTGAATACCGTCTCATATTCTAAAAGGTTTACTTTATCTACAATATTACAAATTCAGTGGTTACAATCAATTTTAATCTAAACTTAATAAATACCATTATCTAATACAAAATAATTCAAAATTATAACAGTAAACTACAATTTCAAAATATGTCCACACATCCTATCGCTGATCACTAGAATGTCAGTCGACTGACGCGCTTTCTTGAACGAAGAGAAGCCGCGACTGCGCCTTCAACCAACAAAACGCCATCACGACGTGTGATGAGCGCCTCGCAGTCAATGGAGGACATAAGAAGAAGGAACCTCCTACATGTGTTTCCTCTTCTAATAACCTCCCTCGAAAGCGGGCAGTCTTCTAATGCCTGTACTCCTTGCATTCTTAAAATTTAGCATCATCTACAAAATTATAATCGAACAATCGATGTTAATCTAACAAAAGTACTTTTATCCTAAACATATGAATAATAAAATATAATTACAAAATGACAAATTTCACTAAATACGGTCACCCATCTTATCGCCGATAGTCAGAATATATCAGTCAACCGATGCACTTTCTTGAACGAAAAGCAGCCACAACTCTGCCTCCCAACATCTTGCCAACAATACACTATCACGACGTACGTTGTCTAGCGCCTCGCAATCAAAGGAGATTACAAGAAGAGCAAACCCGCTGCATGTGTTTCTTCTTCTAATAACCTCCCTCGAAAGCGGGACATCTTCGTCCGCTCGATCTTGACTGTATTCCGTTTTGCATTATAGAAGGTGAACATCATCTACAATATTACAAATGAAAAATCAATGATCTTGTAACATAAGTAGATACTATTATCCTACAGATATAAATAAAAAAATTATAACAATGAAACACCAAAGTTTACAAAACATGTCCACACATCCTATCGCTGATCACTAGAATGTCAGTCGACGGACGCGCTTTCTTGAACGAAGACTCCGCCTTCAAACAAATAAAACGCCATCAGGAGGTGTGTTGAGCACCTCGCAATCAATGGCAGCTATAAGAAGAAGAAACCCTCTACAAG
Source organism: Vanessa tameamea (assembly GCF_037043105.1). Classification (NCBI taxonomy): domain Eukaryota; kingdom Metazoa; phylum Arthropoda; class Insecta; order Lepidoptera; family Nymphalidae; genus Vanessa; species Vanessa tameamea. The sequence continues at coordinate 14,330,952 of NC_087341.1, forward strand.
TGTTTTTTCTTCTAATAACTTCCCTCGAAAGCGAGGCATCGCTTGATCTAGGCTGTATTCCGTTGCGCATCCTAAAAGGCTAGCTCTAACTGCAAAACCATAATTTGTTTGTTTGTGTATGTGCGTGAATGTGTTTGTGTGTGTGACATAACTTATTCTCAAAACTTCGTTCTCGCCTCGCCGTCAAGGGAAACTAAAAGAAGATGAAACCCGCCACATGTGTTTCCTCTTCTTATAACCTCCCTCGAAAACGAAGCATCTTCAATAGTTTGAACTTGACTGCATTCCATAGCGCATGCTTAAAAGTTAGCATCATATATAAAATAACAGATACAATATCAATGATATAATCGTACAAGAGATACAAGATACTAGTATCCAAAACACACTAATTAAATGAAATATTAATAAAATACCAAAGTTAACAAAATACGTCCATCCATTCTATTGCTAACCAGCGGAAAAGTGAGTAGACCGACTCGCTTTCTTAAACAAAGAGCGGTAAACAGCTTTGCCCTCATACATCGCACCGACAAAACGCCATCGCGAGGTGTGTTTAGCGCGTTGTGGTTAAGTAAGGCTACAAGGAGAAGAAACCCGCCACATGTGTTTCTTCCGCTAATAACCGCCCTCGAAAGCGAGGTATCCTCGATCGCCTTATCTTGAGTATATTCCGTCTCGAAATAAATGATCATAATATAACAAAAATTGATACTACTTCAATATACATATTAAAATTAACAAACACAAACTACCGTCTACCCATCTTATCACTAACTACAACAATATAAAGCTTTATGAATACCAACATAACATTAGTAGATTAGTAGCAGCCACATCAGTTTCAGAAAGAGAAACCGCTATTAAATAATTGTCAAACTATTTGTGTATTTTCGTCAATTTGTATTAATATTATAAGGATGCAATCAAATGAACGCTTAAAAATCAACTCACCATAGCAACATATGTTTACCGAAGCGAATTGTTAAACACCGAAGTAACGTCAACATGGCGGACTTTGTGCAGCCTGTCACTTTTGCGTTCGCTCTTCGAATTCAGCCTCACTCGATAGTGAGCCATCTTCGATCGCTCGATTTCGATCGCCATCACATCGCATGTTGATTAGCACCTAACAGTCAAGGAAGAAGCAGAAAACAGCCACATGCATTTTAAAATAAAGCCAAAATAGGATTACACGAATAGGTTCATTTTATATTGTTTTAAAAACTGAGGTATGATTCAAGTACAAATTGTTTAATAAAAAATTAAATTAATGTTATAAATATAGAGATGATAATCGAATGTGCTTATTTGTGTGTTTTCGTGTCTATGTGAAAGAACAGCAGACACAATTTCGTCTCAAAACATCTTGCCAACAATACACTATCACGACGTACGTTGTTTAGCGCCTCGCAATCAAAGACGGCTACGATAAAATGAAACCCACTACATGTGTTTCCTCCTCTCGTAACCTCCCTCGAAAGCGGGCAGTCCTCGCACGCCTGTATTCCTTCTTGCATTCGTAAAATTGAGCATTATCTACAAAATTATAATTGTAAAAACAATGTTAATCTAACAAAAGGACTTTTATCCTAAACATATGAATATTAAAATATGATTACAAAATGACAAATTTCACTAAATACGGACACACATCTTATCGCCGATAGTCAGAATATATCAGTCAACCGATGCACTTTCTTGAAAGAAAAGCAGCCACAACTCTGCCTCCCAACATCTTGCCAACAATACACTATCACGACGTACGTTGTCTAGCGCCTCGCAATCAAATGAAGTTACAAGAAGAACAAACCCGCTGCATGTGTTTCTTCTTCTAATAACCTCCCTCGAAAGCGGGACATCTTCGTCCGCTCGATCTTGACTGAATACCGTCTCATATTCTAAAAGGTTTACTTTATCTACAATATTACAAATTCAGTGGTTACAATCAATTTTAATCTAAACTTAATAAATACCATTATCTAATACAAAATAATTCAAAATTATAACAGTAAACTACAATTTCAAAATATGTCCACACATCCTATCGCTGATCACTAGAATGTCAGTCGACTGACGCGCTTTCTTGAACGAAGAGAAGCCGCGACTGCGCCTTCAACCAACAAAACGCCATCACGACGTGTGATGAGCGCCTCGCAGTCAATGGAGGACATAAGAAGAAGGAACCTCCTACATGTGTTTCCTCTTCTAATAACCTCCCTCGAAAGCGGGCAGTCTTCTAATGCCTGTACTCCTTGCATTCTTAAAATTTAGCATCATCTACAAAATTATAATCGAACAATCGATGTTAATCTAACAAAAGTACTTTTATCCTAAACATATGAATAATAAAATATAATTACAAAATGACAAATTTCACTAAATACGGTCACCCATCTTATCGCCGATAGTCAGAATATATCAGTCAACCGATGCACTTTCTTGAACGAAAAGCAGCCACAACTCTGCCTCCCAACATCTTGCCAACAATACACTATCACGACGTACGTTGTCTAGCGCCTCGCAATCAAAGGAGATTACAAGAAGAGCAAACCCGCTGCATGTGTTTCTTCTTCTAATAACCTCCCTCGAAAGCGGGACATCTTCGTCCGCTCGATCTTGACTGTATTCCGTTTTGCATTATAGAAGGTGAACATCATCTACAATATTACAAATGAAAAATCAATGATCTTGTAACATAAGTAGATACTATTATCCTACAGATATAAATAAAAAAATTATAACAATGAAACACCAAAGTTTACAAAACATGTCCACACATCCTATCGCTGATCACTAGAATGTCAGTCGACGGACGCGCTTTCTTGAACGAAGACTCCGCCTTCAAACAAATAAAACGCCATCAGGAGGTGTGTTGAGCACCTCGCAATCAATGGCAGCTATAAGAAGAAGAAACCCTCTACAAGTGTTTTTTCTTCTAATAACTTCCCTCGAAAGCGAGGCATCGCTTGATCTAGGCTGTATTCCGTTGCGCATCCTAAAAGGCTAGCTCTAACTGCAAAACCATAATTTGTTTGTTTGTGTATGTGCGTGAATGTGTTTGTGTGTGTGACATAACTTATTCTCAAAACTTCGTTCTCGCCTCGCCGTCAAGGGAAACTAAAAGAAGATGAAACCCGCCACATGTGTTTCCTCTTCTTATAACCTCCCTCGAAAACGAAGCATCTTCAATAGTTTGAACTTGACTGCATTCCATAGCGCATGCTTAAAAGTTAGCATCATATATAAAATAACAGATACAATATCAATGATATAATCGTACAAGAGATACAAGATACTAGTATCCAAAACACACTAATTAAATGAAATATTAATAAAATACCAAAGTTAACAAAATACGTCCATCCATTCTATTGCTAACCAGCGGAAAAGTGAGTAGACCGACTCGCTTTCTTAAACAAAGAGCGGTAAACAGCTTTGCCCTCATACATCGCACCGACAAAACGCCATCGCGAGGTGTGTTTAGCGCGTTGTGGTTAAGTAAGGCTACAAGGAGAAGAAACCCGCCACATGTGTTTCTTCCGCTAATAACCGCCCTCGAAAGCGAGGTATCCTCGATCGCCTTATCTTGAGTATATTCCGTCTCGAAATAAATGATCATAATATAACAAAAATTGATACTACTTCAATATACATATTAAAATTAACAAACACAAACTACCGTCTACCCATCTTATCACTAACTACAACAATATAAAGCTTTATGAATACCAACATAACATTAGTAGATTAGTAGCAGCCACATCAGTTTCAGAAAGAGAAACCGCTATTAAATAATTGTCAAACTATTTGTGTATTTTCGTCAATTTGTATTAATATTATAAGGATGCAATCAAATGAACGCTTAAAAATCAACTCACCATAGCAACATATGTTTACCGAAGCGAATTGTTAAACACCGAAGTAACGTCAACATGGCGGACTTTGTGCAGCCTGTCACTTTTGCGTTCGCTCTTCGAATTCAGCCTCACTCGATAGTGAGCCATCTTCGATCGCTCGATTTCGATCGCCATCACATCGCATGTTGATTAGCACCTAACAGTCAAGGAAGAAGCAGAAAACAGCCACATGCATTTTAAAATAAAGCCAAAATAGGATTACACGAATAGGTTCATTTTATATTGTTTTAAAAACTGAGGTATGATTCAAGTACAAATTGTTTAATAAAAAATTAAATTAATGTTATAAATATAGAGATGATAATCGAATGTGCTTATTTGTGTGTTTTCGTGTCTATGTGAAAGAACAGCAGACACAATTTCGTCTCAAAACATCTTGCCAACAATACACTATCACGACGTACGTTGTTTAGCGCCTCGCAATCAAAGACGGCTACGATAAAATGAAACCCACTACATGTGTTTCCTCCTCTCGTAACCTCCCTCGAAAGCGGGCAGTCCTCGCACGCCTGTATTCCTTCTTGCATTCGTAAAATTGAGCATTATCTACAAAATTATAATTGTAAAAACAATGTTAATCTAACAAAAGGACTTTTATCCTAAACATATGAATATTAAAATATGATTACAAAATGACAAATTTCACTAAATACGGACACACATCTTATCGCCGATAGTCAGAATATATCAGTCAACCGATGCACTTTCTTGAAAGAAAAGCAGCCACAACTCTGCCTCCCAACATCTTGCCAACAATACACTATCACGACGTACGTTGTCTAGCGCCTCGCAATCAAATGAAGTTACAAGAAGAACAAACCCGCTGCATGTGTTTCTTCTTCTAATAACCTCCCTCGAAAGCGGGACATCTTCGTCCGCTCGATCTTGACTGAATACCGTCTCATATTCTAAAAGGTTTACTTTATCTACAATATTACAAATTCAGTGGTTACAATCAATTTTAATCTAAACTTAATAAATACCATTATCTAATACAAAATAATTCAAAATTATAACAGTAAACTACAATTTCAAAATATGTCCACACATCCTATCGCTGATCACTAGAATGTCAGACGACTGACGCGCTTTCTTGAACGAAGACTCCGCCTTCAAACAAATAAAACGCCATCACGAGGTGTGTTGAGCGCCTCGCAATCAATGGCAGCTATAAGAAGAAGAAACCCGCTACAAGTGTTTCTTCTTCTAATAACTTCCCTCGAAAGCGAGGCATCGCTTGATCTTGGCTGTATTCCATTGGGCATCCTAAAAAGCTAGCTCTAACTGCAAAACCATAATTGCGATATCAATGTTAATCTGGGAAAATTTGGTATTATGTATCTAAACGAAACCCTCTACACGTGTTTCCTCTTCTCGTAACCTCCTTCGAAAGCTGGAAGTCCTCGCACGCCTGTATTCCTTCTTGCATTCGTAAAATTGAGCATTATCTACAAAATTATAATTGTAAAAACAAAGTTAATCTAACAAAAGGACTTTTATCCTAAACATATGAATAATAAAATATGATTACAAAATGACAAATTTCACATAGACGGTCACCCATCTTATCGCCGATAGTCAGAATATATCAGTCAACCGATGCACTTTCTTGAACGAAAAGCAGCCACAACTCTGCCTCCAAACATCTTGCCAACAATACACTATCACGACGTACGTTGTCTAGCGCCTCGCAATCAAATGAAGTTACAAGAAGAACAAACCTGCTGCATGTGTTTCTTCTTCTAATAACCTCCCTCGAAAGCGGGACATCTTCGTCCGCTTGATCTTGACTGAATACCGTCTCATATTCTAAAAGGTTTACTTTATCTGCAATATTACAAATTCAGTGGTTACAATCAATGGTAATCTAAACTTAATAAATACCATTATCTAATACAAAATACTTCAAAATTATAACAGTAAATTACAATTTCAAAATATGTCCACACATCCTATCGCTGATCACTAGAATGTCAGTCGACTGACGCGCTTTCTTGAACGAAGAGAAGCCGCGACTCCGCCTCCAAACATCTTGCCAACAATACACTATCACGACGTACGTTGTCTAGCGCCTCGCAATCAAAGGAGATTAAAAGAACAACAAACCCGCTGCATGTGTTTCTTCTTCTAATAACCTCCCTCGAAAGCGGGACATCTTCGTCCGCTCGATCTTGACTGTATTTCGTTTTGCATTATAGAAGGTGAACATCCTCTACAATATTACAAATGAAAAATCAATTATCTTGTAACATAAGTAGATACTTTTATCCTACAGATATAAATAAAAAAATGATAACAATGAAATACCAAAGTTTACAAAACATGTCCACATATCCTATCGCTGATCACTAGAATGTCAGACGACTGACGCGCTTTCTTGAACGAAGACTCCGCCTTCAAACAAATAAAACGCCATCACGAGGTGTGTTGAGCGCCTCGCAATCAATGGCAGCTATAAGAAGAAGAAACCCGCTACAAGTGTTTCTTCTTCTAATAACCTCCCTCGAAAGCGGGACATCTTCGTCCGCTCGATCTTGACTGTATTTCGTTTTGCATTATAGAAGGTGAACATCCTCTACAATATTACAAATGAAAAATCAATGATCTTGTAACATAAGTAGATACTTTTATCCTACAGATATAAATAAAAAAATGATAACAATGAAATACCAAAGTTTACAAAACATGTCCACATATCCTATCGCTGATCACTAGAATGTCAGACGACTGACGCGCTTTCTTGAACGAAGACTCCGCCTTCAAACAAATAAAACGCCATCACGAGGTGTGTTGAGCGCCTCGCAATCAATGGCAGCTATAAGAAGAAGAAACCCGCTACAAGTGTTTCTTCTTCTAATAACTTCCCTCGAAAGCGAGGCATCGCTTGATCTTGTCTGTATTCCATTGGGCATCCTAAAAAGCTAGCTCTAACTGCAAAACCATAATTGCGATATCAATGTTAATCTGTGAAAATTTGGTATTATGTATCTAAACGAAACCCTCTACACGTGTTTCCTCTTCTCGTAACCTCCTTCGAAAGCTGGCAGTCCTCGCACGCCTGTATTCCTTCTTGCATTCTTAAAATTGAGCATTATCTACAAAATTATAATTGTAAAAACAATGTTAATCTAACAAAAGGACTTTTATCCTAAACATATGAATAATAAAATATGATTACAAAATGACAAATTTCACTAAATACGGTCACCCATCTTATCGCCGATAGTCAGAATATATCAGTCAACCGATGCACTTTCTTGAACGAAAAGCAGCCACAACTCTGCCTCCAAACATCTTGCCAACAATACACTATCACGACGTACGTTGTCTAGCGCCTCGCAATCAAATGAAGTTACAAGAAGAACAAACCTGCTGCATGTGTTTCTTCTTCTAATAACCTCCCTCGAAAGCGGGACATCTTCGTCCGCTTGATCTTGACTGAATACCGTCTCATATTCTAAAAGGTTTACTTTATCTGCAATATTACAAATTCAGTGGTTACAATCAATGGTAATCTAAACTTAATAAATACCATTATCTAATACAAAATACTTCAAAATTATAACAGTAAATTACAATTTCAAAATATGTCCACACATCCTATCGCTGATCACTAGAATGTCAGTCGACTGACGCGCTTTCTTGAACGAAGAGAAGCCGCGACTCCGCCTCCAAACATCTTGCCAACAATACACTATCACGACGTACGTTGTCTAGCGCCTCGCAATCAAAGGAGATTAAAAGAAAAACAAACCCGCTGCATGTGTTTCTTCTTCTAATAACCTCCCTCGAAAGCGGGACATCTTCGTCCGCTCGATCTTGACTGTATTTCGTTTTGCATTATAGAAGGTGAACATCCTCTACAATATTACAAATGAAAAATCAATGATCTTGTAACATAAGTAGATACTTTTATCCTACAGATATAAATAAAAAAATGATAACAATGAAATACCAAAAATTACAAAACATGTCCACATATCCTATCGCTGATCACTAGAATGTCAGACGACTGACGCGCTTTCTTGAACGAAGACTCCGCCTTCAAACAAATAAAACGCCATCACGAGGTGTGTTGAGCGCCTCGCAATCAATGGCAGCTATAAGAAGAAGAAACCCGCTGCATGTGTTTCTTCTTCTAATAACCTCCCTCGAAAGCGGGACATCTTCGTCCGCTCGATCTTGACTGTATTTCGTTTTGCATTATAGAAGGTGAACATCCTCTACAATATTACAAATGAAAAATCAATGATCTTGTAACATAAGTAGATACTTTTATCCTACAGATATAAATAAAAAAATGATAACAATGAAATACCAAAGTTTACAAAACATGTCCACATATCCTATCGCTGATCACTAGAATGTCAGACGACTGACGCGCTTTCTTGAACGAAGACTCTGCCTTCAAACAAATAAAACGCCATCACGAGGTGTGTTGAGCGCCTCGCAATCAATGGCAGCTATAAGAAGAAGAAACCCGCTACAAGTGTTTCTTCTTCTAATAACTTCCCTCGAAAGCGAGGCATCGCTTGATCTTGGCTGTATTCCGTTGGGCTTCCTAAAAGGCTAGCTCTAACTGCAAAACCATAATTGCGATATCAATGTTAATCTGGGAAAATTTGGTATTATGTATCTAAATATATGATATCGTTTTTAATATATAATACATTCTTTAAGTTTCAATATTTAAACAAATTAATTAAATTCAACAATAATGAATTATCAGTAAAATAAACACGGCTACTCAAGTTGTTTGTTTGTGTATGTGCGTGAATGTGTTTGTGTGTGTGTGACAAAACTTCTTCTCAAAACTTCAATCAACATAACAACAACACGACGTACGTCGTTTAGCGCCTCGCAATCAAAGGTGACTACGAAAAAATGAAACCCACTACACGTGTTTCCTCTTCTCGTAACCTCCCTCGAAAGCGGGCAGTCCTCGTTCGCCTGTATTCCTTCTTGCATTCGTAAAATTGAGCATTATCTACAAAATTATAATTGTAAAAACAATGTTAATCTAACAAAAGGACTTTTATCCTAAACATAAGAATATTAATATATGATTACAAAATGACAAATTTCACTAAATACGGTCACCCATCTTATCGCCGATAGTCAGAATATATCAGTCAACCGATGCACTTTCTTGAAAGAAAAGCAGCCACAACTCTGCCTCCAAACATCTTGCCAACAATACACTATCACGACGTACGTTGTCTAGCGCCTCGCAATCAAATGAAGTTACAAGAAGAACAAACCTGCTGCATGTGTTTCTTCTTCTAATAACCTCCCTCGAAAGCGGGACATCTTCGTCCGCTTGATCTTGACTGAATACCGTCTCATATTCTAAATGGTTTACTTTATCTGCAATATTACAAATTCAGTGGTTACAATCAATGGTAATCTAAACTTAATAAATACCATTATCTAATACAAAATACTTCAAAATTATAACAGTAAATTACAATTTCAAAATATGTACACACATCCTATCGCTGATCACTAGAATGTCAGTCGACTGACGCGCTTTCTTGAACGAAGAGAAGCCGCGACTCCGCCTCCAAACATCTTGCCAACAATACACTATCACGACGTACGTTGTCTAGCGCCTCGCAATCAAAGGAGACTAAAAGAAAAACAAACCCGCTGCATGTGTTTCTTCTTCTAATAACCTCCCTCGAAAGCGGGACATCTTCGTCCGCTCGATCTTGACTGTATTTCGTTTTGCATTATAGAAGGTGAACATCCTCTACAATATTACAAATGAAAAATCAATGATCTTGTAACATAAGTAGATACTTTTATCCTACAGATATAAATAAAAAAATGATAACAATGAAATAACAAAGTTTACAAAACATGTCCACACATCCTATCGCTGATCACTAGAATGTCAGACGACTGACGCGCTTTCTTGAACGAAGACTCCGCCTTCAAACAAATAAAACGCCATCACGAGGTGTGTTGAGCGCCTCGCAATCAATGGCAGCTATAAGAAGAAGAAACCCGCTACAAGTGTTTCTTCTTCTAATAACTTCCCTCGAAAGCGAGGCATCGCTTGATCTTGGCTGTATTCCGTTGGGCTTCCTAAAAGGCTAGCTCTAACTGCAAAACCATAATTGCGATATCAATGTTAATCTGGGAAAATTTGGTATTATGTATCTAAATATATGATATCGTTTTTAATATATAATACATTCTTTAAGTTTCAATATTTAAACAAATTAATTAAATTCAACAATAATGAATTATCAGTAAAATAAACACGGCTACTCAAGTTGTTTGTTTGTGTATGTGCGTAAATGTGTTTGTGTGTGTGTGACAAAACTTCTTCTCAAAACTTCAATCAACATAACAACAACACGACGTACGTCGTTTAGCGCCTCGCAATCAAAGGTGACTACGAAAAAATGAAACCCACTACACGTGTTTCCTCTTCTCGTAACCTCCCTCGAAAGCGGGCAGTCCTCGTTCGCCTGTATTCCTTCTTGCATTCGTAAAATTGAGCATTATCTACAAAATTATAATTGTAAAAACAATGTTAATCTAACAAAAGGACTTTTATCCTAAACATATGAATATTAATATATGATTACAAAATGACAAATTTCACTAAATACGGTCACCCATCTTATCGCCGATAGTCAGAATATATCAGTCAACCGATGCACTTTCTTGAAAGAAAAGCAGCCACAACTCTGCCTCCAAACATCTTGCCAACAATACACTATCACGACGTACGTTGTCTAGCGCCTCGCAATCAAATGAAGTTACAAGAAGAACAAACCTGCTGCATGTGTTTCTTCTTCTAATAACCTCCCTCGAAAGCGGGACATCTTCGTCCGCTTGATCTTGACTGAATACCGTCTCATATTCTAAATGGTTTACTTTATCTGCAATATTACAAATTCAGTGGTTACAATCAATGGTAATCTAAACTTAATAAATTCCATTATCTAATACAAAATACTTCAAAATTATAACAGTAAATTACAATTTCAAAATATGTACACACATCCTATCGCTGATCACTAGAATGTCAGTCGACTGACGCGCTTTCTTGAACGAAGAGAAGCCGCGACTCCGCCTCCAAACATCTTGCCAACAATACACTATCACGACGTACGTTGTCTAGCGCCTCGCAATCAAAGGAGACTAAAAGAAAAACAAACCCGCTGCATGTGTTTCTTCTTCTAATAACCTCCCTCGAAAGCGGGACATCTTCGTCCGCTCGATCTTGACTGTATTTCGTTTTGCATTATAGAAGGTGAACATCCTCTACAATATTACAAATGAAAAATCAATGATCTTGTAACATACGTAGATACTTTTATCCTACAGATATAAATAAAAAAATGATAACAATGAAATAACAAAGTTTACAAAACATGTCCACACATCCTATCGCTGATCACTAGAATGTCAGACGACTGACGCGCTTTCTTGAACGAAGACTCCGCCTTCAAACAAATAAAACGCCATCACGAGGTGTGTTGAGCGCCTCGCAATCAATGGCAGCTATAAGAAGAAGAAACCCGCTACAAGTGTTTCTTCTTCTAATAACTTCCCTCGAAAGCGAGGCATCGCTTGATCTTGGCTGTATTCCGTTGGGCATCCTAAAAGGCTAGCTCTAACTGCAAAACCATAATTGCGATGTCAATGTTAATCTGGGAAAATTTGGTATTATGTATCTAAATATATGATATCGTTTTTAATATATAATACATTCTTTAAGTTTCAATTTTTAAACAAATTAATTAAATTTAACAATAATGAATTATCAGTAAAATAAAGACGGCTACTCAAGTTGTTTGTTTGTGTATGTGCGTGAATGTTTGTGTGTGTGTGTGACAAAACTTCTTCTCAAAACTTCAATCAACATAACAACAACACGACGTACGTCGTTTAGCGCCTCGCAATCAAAGGTGACTACGAAAAAATGAAATCCACTACACGTGTTTCCTCTTCTCGTAACCTCCTTCGAAAGCGGGCAGTCCTCGCACGCCTGTATTCCTTCTTGCATTCGTAAAATTGAGCATTATCTACAAAATTATAAGTGTAAAAACAATGTTAATCTAACAAAAGGACTTTTATCCTAAACATATGAATAATAAAATATGATTACAAAATGACAAATTTCACTAAATACGGTCACCCATCTTATCGCCGATAGTCAGAATACATCAGTCAACCGATGCACTTTCTTAAACGAAAAGCAGCCACAACTCTGCCTCCCAACATCTTGCCAACAATACACTATCACGACGTACGTTGTCTAGCGCCTCGCAATCAAAGAAGATTACAAGAAGAGCAAACCCGCTGCATGTGTTTCTTCTTCTAATAACCTCCCTCGAAAGCGGGACATCTTCGTCCGCTCGATCTTGACTGTATTCCGTTTTGCATTATATAAGGTGAACATCATCTACAATATTACAAATGCAATATCAATTGTAATCTAACATAAGTAGATATTATTATCGTATACGTTTTAATTAGAAACTATAACAATAAAATAACAAAGTTCACAAAACATGTCCACACATCCTATCGCTGATCACTAGAATGTCAGTCGACTGACGCGCTTTCTTGAACGAAGACTCCGCCTTCAAACAAATAAAACGCCATCACGAGGTGTGTTGAGCGCCTCGCAGTCAATGGCAGCTATAAGAAGAAGAAACTCGCTTCCTGTGTTTCTTCTTCTAATAACTTCCCTCGAAAGCGAGGCATCGCTTGATGTGTTTCTTGGCTGTATTCCGTCTCGCATTTTAAAAGACTAACTCAATTTGCAATATCATAAATGTGATGTCATTGTTAATCTGGGAAAAGTAGGTATTATGTTTCTAAATATATTCATTAAATTTAACAATAATAAAATATCAAAGTCAACTAAACACGGCAAACCTAAGTTATTGTCCATTGCCAGAATGTGAGTTATTTATTTATTGGTTAGGTAACCATTGCATAAAATATAATACATTAAATATTTTAATATATAAGTAAAGAGATAAGAGCTTACTGTCCTTACGTTCGTGTGCGTGCGTTCGTGAGTGTGTTTATATGTGTTATGTTCATGGCATGTATGGGTGTGGGTATGTGTTTGGGTGTGTGTGATACAACTTCTTCTCAATACTTTACACCAACATTACACCGTCACGACGCCTGTTGTTTAGCGGCTCGCCGTCAAGAGAGGAGATAAAAAGAAGGAACCCATTACATATGTTTCCTCTTTGAATAACCTCCCTCGAAAGCGGGGAAACGTCGATCGCTTGATCTTGACTGTATTCCGTAATGCATGCTTAAAAATTGGCATCATATATAAAATTACAAATACGATATAAATGAAAAGTACAATCGAATGTAGATACGATTCGAAACATACTTATTAAAATAAAATAATAAAATACCAAAGTTCCATAAATACGGTCATTCTATTGCCAACAATCAGAAAAGTGAGCCGACCGACAGGCTTTCTTGAATGAAGAACGGTAAACAGTTATGCCGTCATACATCGCACTAACAAAACGCCATCATGTGTTTAGAGCCTTGTATTCAAGTGAGGCCACAAGGAGAAAACACCCCCATATGTGTTTCTTCCTTCAATGACCTCCCTCGAAAGCGAGGCGTCCTCGATCACTTCGTCTTGACTATATTCCTAAATAAATTATTATAATCTAATAAAAATAACTACTATTTTAATAAAATAAATAGTCAAACATAAATAATACCATAACGCCATCCTGATACATGTTGAGCGTCTCGCAGTCGAGATGGGCCATAATAGAAGAGAACACTTGATAATTTATGTGTTTCTTATTGTTTTCTTACCTTCCTTTATGACGAGGCATCCTAGATCGTTCGATCTTAACCATATTATTCTTTACCTCAATTTGTATTTAGTTTATAAGTGTGCATTCAAATATACGCTAATGATTTCGAAGGTAACACACCACAGCAACATGTATTTACCGAAGCGATTTGTTGAAAGAAAAGCAGCCACGCCTCCAAAGCATAACACCGAAGTAACGTCAACATGGCGGATTTTGTTTAGTCACTTTTGCGTTCGCTCTCAATTCAGCTTCACTCGATAGCGTGGCATCATCGACAGCTCGATTACTATATCCGTTCACTCCGTGATACTCCGTCGTACCGTTTAAGCAGTGTAGCAGCTACACTATTTAATGAGAGCCAACCTTCAAGGCAAGGTCAAATATGTAATATAACACAACCTTATTTATTCTTGTATGTCAGTAATTTCATCAAAAAATAGTCTCTATACAACGGTCATAGCTGCACCGTAAGTTGTTGTAAATTGTAAACGGATTACAAGAATTCGTTTCATGCGTGATGACTATTTGATGGAGTTGTCATCTGAATATTTCATATTGATTCAGTACATTTTAAATCTTCAATTATTAATGAAAACACAGGATACGACGTTCACTATTAAGTAAAAAAAGTAACAATGAATACTATATAATGATAACATGATGATATGTATGTATGTATAATTATAAGTATGTATATCGGAAAATATAAATGAAGAAATTGCCATTATCACAGATACTGTATACGTGCCATATTATACCCATACTATACTCTTTCTATTTGTAAACGCAAATAGCGTTCATAAAACTTAGCTCTTTGTTACTGAATTAAATAAAATTACAAACACACAAAAGTCACATTTAATGTCTAAGCACTATACTTTAAGTCTAAATTAATGTGGAATTTAACACGCTATTGTGATGGTTAAGGTGGTTAAAGTCATACTCAATTAATTTTCAAGCTATCGTGAAGGCCTCGGTCTTATATTCCGGCTCGGTTCACATCATAAGACCATGCTTTAGATTTTAATTCAATATACTAAGGTACCTTGTGATGTTCCCTTATTCTTAAGAATACGTCTACCTCTCTTACATTATTCAGATAATATGCATAATTTTACATAAATTCGGAGGTGGAGTTTAGGGTTGAGGTATAAATTAACTAACTTTTGAGACTAACATGCATCGTAATAACTTTTTAATTTTTTTCGATATGCTGTTATTGAAATATTTTCGCGTTACATATTTCACGTCGATGACCAACTGAACCAGAAAATGTCACGCAATTATTTGCTATAACTATACAATACGAACAAAAAAACCGATTTTTATGAATAAGAAAAGTAACAAGGCGATACTAATATATATTTGTGTATTTTTTTCGGGGTAAAAAAAAGGTATTCATTAACCGTTTTTTCATCTCCAAGGTTCAAACGAAATCGAAGGAACATATTTCGAACGAAAAATTAAAACGTGACTCGCTTCATTTCCTTCATACCTGTGATTTTTCATAAGGAAAATTGCCAAAATCAATTACCATTAAAAAAAAAGCAACTCTTCCTAATGAACTTAATCATATATAAATCGTTAGACTAGCATGTGAGTTTTTTTATTAATGTACGAAATATATATTTTAAATGAATAGTTAATTCATCATATGGCTTCATCATTAAAATGCAATGTCGGTTTTGAGAGCTCTCTCCGAAGCGTCGTCAATAGACTGCTTTTTAACGAGCCGTCGTAGTTATCGTTAGAAAATATGTCGCCAAATATGTAAACCTGAATCATAAAATTAATGCAAGGCGTGAAAATATGTATGAATTTAATATATAGAGATTTTTAATTAATTGCTTTACGCTAATTTACATCAGTACTTTTAATTACTATTAGTTATTATCGAAACAGATAAATCAAAAGCAATCATAAAAAAAAAAAACTTTTAGGTACTTTAAAATCAATATTCTACGTCTCTGTCGTTGGGTATGCCTTAATATAAAGGATCTTCGTCTTACATTCTAATTTTGTAATAAACTAGGCAACAATAGGCGGGGCAGTTCCGCCGCATCATTTCGCAGGAACAAAACCTCATTATGCGGCACTTTTCATTTGCGGCATTATTAAGGTTTTGACCGAATTCCCTCCCAGAGGATTGGAGTGTACGCAGCTTTCGTGTATTTTCAGGGCGTTATTATCTATCAAAATTATTACGGATTTCTCTTGGGTGTTTATTTTGACATAGTTTGTTTTATTTTGCATTGTTATTTAATAGTACTGTAAAGCGAGTTTTTCATTTTCGACAATTATTTTATACACGTCTAGAGCACAGTGTATTCCGAAGTTTATTGGCTTCGTTTTATAACAAATACTAAACTATTAAATGGTTTACAACTATCGATGTTCAATATATGCGGATTAACGTAGTCATTATGTCCTTCGTAATATTATATTTATATTTTCTGCAGACAGTGCTTAGTTATGATATACGTAAAATGAAACTGATTTTTAGTCTCGTTAAGCAAGAATGTTTTAAATGCAGGCATCGCTGAGTATATATAACCTTTATTGTGCGGTTGCGAAAAGTATGTTATATAGGTACTATTAACTCCCTCTTTGGCTGTTTGGCTGCGGATGCCGATCAGTCCTGGGAACAATTGTATGGACACGAGGAGGAAAGGTCAACTAATAACATCTAGTTTCCGACTTCGCAAAGTTAATACATCCTTCCTGGGACACCTTATTCGTTTCTATAATAAGATACAAAGTTATTTTTAACTTGGCCTATTAAAAAAATTAACACTCATGTAAAAAAAAAGATTGATAAATAAGTCATATTACTCAATACATGAAAATAAAAAACTGTTAACTTAGTATTAATTGACTTCTGGACAGGATATGTAAAAAAAAATATTGTTGTTTACTGACATATTCTGTAATTAAAATGGTGGAAATGAGTAACCGTTGACTTTCTTGCCTGGTCTTCTCGGTAGAACAAAACAGTGTCACATGACGAATCAAAATTGCTTTTACGAGCCTACTTGAATAAAGAATATTTAGATTTAGATTTTAATTTTGTTAATAGCATTGGTAATATTAATATAGATTTATAGGTTTCAATTTTCGGGATGAAAGTTCAAAGCAATCAACTCGTGATTTGCATTACACTGGTATATATGCCGTATCATAACATACAACTATATGAACGATTATTATTACTTAAAAAATATCTTCATACTGTATTCGAGGATCAATTTATCAAGAATTGAAGGCGAGAACTTAATTGATAATGTAGTTTATTATATCGGACGCGGACGCTGTTTGTATAAGTTTAACAACTTTATATATTTCGTCGTTCAACCTGATTATTTTATTAAAACACGTTCAATGTTCATAAAAAAAATATTTCTATGTTGGTCCTTTAGTCATTACTACATCATTCATCCCATCGTGATGAACCTGGTAATTTGTACTGCCTGTACGCCCGACAAGGCTCCTAACCCAAAATAACAAGAATTTTCTTTATATGTTCAGGGTAAATGAACTTTAAATAAAAACTAAATAAATGTATTAATATATTTTTTCTATTTTAATGATTACAATCAATCCATGTGTACAAAATGCTTTTACAATTTCCTTTATAGGTATTAGTTACAGCCCTAAGAGACCAAGTTGGTATAAGATAAAAATATCGGTTTAATTAAGTGTAGTTTATCAAATAATGTACGTCAAAGCCGTTTATTCTAAAGAAACGGCCTTTAAATATCCCACGGCTGGGCGAAGCCTCTTTTTCCTTTTGACGAGAAGGTTTGAAGCACACACCATGTTGCCCCAGATAAGTGGATAATACAATAACTTAAGATTTGTTTCAAATATATATACAGGAATACTTTCGTTTTTCATAAATTCAATTTATTTTTGTTCCATATCTGTACTAAAATGAATATTTGTTAAAACAAATAATGAATATATTTTTTTATATTTTGGTTCATATTATTATTATGGAAATCGAGAGCAGAGAGAGACTGTTGATTGCGGGTTCAAACCTAGGCAAGCACCATTGAATTTTTATGTACTTAATTTGTGTTAATATTTATAATTCATCTCGGTGAAGAAAAACATCGCGGGTAAACCTGCATTTGTGTAATTTGTGCATGATAAACTGTAAAGTAATAATGATTGTCAATTTAGACAATTGTAACCGCTAATTTCCTACCTACCGACTATCTCTCCAGATCCAGACCAGATTTCTACGGAGTATTGTTGTACATGCTAAAAATGGTAATGAATAAGAAAAAATGTTTTTTGACGCGCTCTTCTACAGGGACTATTTTACATATATAACGTAGTTAATCTAACATAATCCCCAGGAAAATCTTCGAGAAAATGCCGGGATAGTAGTGACATTTATGGCACCACAGGCGCATCATAAGTTCGCCACGGCCTGAGGGGAATCTTCTAAAGGTACTTGGATCCTTCGGGGACCCGGGTTATGTAGTTTTCTTACCCACCGAAAAGCCTGCGTTGGTCGACCTTGACATAGATCGGAGAGTGCGGGCTTTGAATACGTATTTGTTGCCTTGCCGTACACGAGAGCAAAGCCAAATACCTCGAAGGGAAGCCACATTAAAAACCAACCAAAACCAAATCGTAAAGATATTCCTAATTAAATTATATGTAGATCGCGCCCAGTGCACCTTAAAATCTCTATTATCTGTCATATTTTGTCTAATTTTTTGAATTCACTTACGATACTACCTAATGACGGTACTAACTTGTTTTCTCGTATTTTTGAATGTATTTCTGCAAACTTATCTTTTTCGATACATGATGATAATAGTTTTGATTCAACGGTAAGTTGAAAGTTCAGAAGGAACGAAAAATAATAGCCAAATATATATATAATAGGAAGATACAATAGCCAGATAAACATTACGTATTATGATTTTAATTCTCAGAATAAGGTACGGAAAAACGAAAAAAAAAATTTACTTTGTACGAAACAAAACTAAAATTCAACTTTTTTGGCACCGTCTCTGACTTGGCTTTTTGTCAGATTTATGTATTTGTAAGTAGGCCAAATGTATTCGTATCAGAATACCTAACATGACGTTTGTATTGTAATGTCTGTGATTTTGATAGCATGTAAGTTAAAAAATAATTGTCAATGAATAAGATACCCGTAGCCTAATAATATGTATACTTTTAATTTAGATTTATTTCGTTCTTATTTTATCCACAATAACATAATTACACCAAAAACTTTCATTAATATGCTTAATTAATTTCTGTTAAAATAAAATCGAAAAAGAAAAATCCTTTTCTATTTTCGTTAACGAATTCTTGTTGTTGCTTTAAATACTTTGAACATTTGACCGTTTGAGATTTTTATCGATTTATTTATAGATACGAGATATATAAATAAAAATTAATTTAATATTGATGTCATAGTGTAAATACTATTTGTTTAATGGGTGTGTTATATAAGTTATTGCGTTATTTCTGCGTCTTTATTTACATATATTCGCAAAACTCGGAAAATAATACGGTTAAAATGTAAAGCTCGTTTTTTTTTTTTTAATTATAAACTTATATGTATTTAAGGCATGATATGCAAATTAGCCAGTGTCTATTAGTGCAGTTAAAGTAAAAACTTAAAAAAAAAACATAAAACACTAAAATAAATAAAATGTTTAATAAAATATTAAGCTACTAAATGTATTGAATGCATGTAAAAAATATTAATATAAATAAATATAAGCTATATAGCTATGTATTTCTGTTTATATTTGAATCGATATTATTTTCATTTCGTTACGCATGTTTTTGAATGAAAAATTATGCCTAATACTCCGTTTAGAAGCTACCGCTTATCAGTTACAGAAGACGTAATCTTACTAATATTTTTAATGTTTAATAAATAATAATAATAAATAAATATTGGACAACATCACATACATTACTCTGATCCCAATGTAAGTAGCTAAACCACTTGTGTTATGGCAAATCAGAAGTAACGACGGTACCACAAACACCCAGACCCAAGACAACATAAAATATTATTGAACTTTTTCTACATCGACTCGGTCGGGAATCGAACCCGAGACCTCGGAGTGGCGTACCCATGAAAACCGGTGTACACACTACTCGACCACGGAGGTCGTCGATGTTTGAATGGATGGATATTATTTTTTTTTTTTTACTCAAAGATGCCAGAAGTGCTGAAGGGATCCGAATTAATTTTGGCTCAGAGATTGATTGTAGTCTGTAGTACACTGGTGGTCACTTTTTATCACTAGCATCTACAAGCCTACACACGTCGTACAAAGTCGCGGACAGGTAGTATGATATTATATTAAGTGAATATAAAAATATTACTGCGTAACAATATGGAAGACATAATATTCTATGAATAGCTGTCAAACGGGTATTCAAATCGAAGTTTGAGGTAACTGGTTGAATTTTTGATACAGCTTAATATAAAGTATTCAAATATGAACCCTTAACTTATAGTCTACCTAACTTCGTTAGTTTTGCGAATAGCTAAGAAAGTTAAATATTATTACATGTAAAATTTTATGCCCCGCATTTCTTATTTGACCGTTCTTATTATAAAAGCATTTTTCCATTTATGTCACACACGGGAACTTAAAAATGTTTTTTCTATCGTAAATCCGGCCAGTTAGCTCTAAATTCAATTTATAAAGTCGTATAAAGTTTAGATTCAGTACAGACATTGTTATTTTAGGCAGTATTCTCTTACAACGACTTATTTAATATACATCACGTCTAATTTTAGACTTACGAGTTATACAAGTACGATCAGAGCAAATAATGAGCTGCTTACCTTTGTAGGGCACGTAAAGATTGGTGTAAAATTATTTTGTATTATTTATTTTAATAGTGATAACGAATGCTATTTTTAAATTGTCAATATTTGTAAGTATTAAATATGTTTCGGACTGGAATAGGTCAGAATGTGATAATCCGCTGCACAGACGTCAGCGCTTTCTAGCGCACAGCGCTTCATGCCATATTATTTAATCCGGTCTAGTGGTGAACTGAAATTCATTTCGCTTTTTATGTTTACTCCATTCGCTGCAATTTGAAGCTGTATTCAGTTAATTACATTTTTCACAACTCACATTTACTTTTCGCGTGTAAAGTCTAAGAGGTATATTCAAAATAAAAATTTAAACTTCAACACAACAAATCGTATATCTATTTTATTTAGAATTCCATGGTAAAAAAGGCCAGCAAAGTGCACTACGACTTTCGCGTAGTTCCGTCAATTTAACGATTGATTTGTTTTCGTTCGATACTTTTTGACCTGCCTAGTACACCTCTGCATAGAGCCAAAAATTGAGACGGTCTTTAGGGTTGCGGATGGCTTCGGCAAAACGGCTACGGCGCAAGGTCGATGCCCGCATCGATCGTCGGCGACAAATGCGCGCCAGTGCGGGACCGCACACGCCGCGCAACAGGCCCGATCTAACCTCCGCTGTGTATAGTAAAAACACTCGGTTCAGTTTTAAAGAGGGCGTCCGAGGGCGCAGACGGCGCCCCGAACGTCGCGATCGCGCCCGTAGATTGCGCCGACGGCGACTGACCGGCTTCCAAACACCAATAACTGTGATAATAAACACCAACAAAATTTTTAGGTAGACTTTCAAGCGACGTTTGTTTCATTGTAGGCCAAATCGGCTTTCGTCTCGGCGTATGTTGTTTGTTTTGCGCCTGTGGCCATGGGTGTGGTTCAATGGCACTTACGTTAACGTGTCTATCGGGGTGTACGGGGGGCGACCACGTGATGTATTACTCCGGCAATACGACGCCCACCCCCGCGGGAGTGCCGGTGCATCGTTTCAATTTTGCGCGTTGCATCTTGTATCTAAGCGTGATATTTCAATGAACGATCTCGCAACAGATAACAAGCGAAAACAGTTCTTAATACAAAGTATTATGTCACTTTCCTGAAGTTTACATGCACCGTTTCATTATTCAGGTATTACCGAAAACATAATTTATTTTGCGACCTGCAACTTGATATCTCGATTTGATATCATATCTAGCAGATACTGAGTCCAATTTTCTTTGTACCTGAACAGACAGTTCATGTATTTCATTCATGTTTTCGAGTTGTACAACGAATTTTATACATTTATGTTTTTGCCAGTGTTTCTATGTAACTTTATGGGTTTTCTTGGAAATCGTTGACAATATAATACTTTAATTTATATTGAATTGTCTATTCGTTGACGAATGCACGTTTTTATTTAAATTGTAGAAACAGTGACGGTCTTATGGGAGATTATCTTCTGGATTTTGGTATGTAACACTATTTATAAAATTGTATCGCTTTGTGCTGCGAAAGAACAAAATATTATTTTGTAAATACTAAAGTACACTTTTAATCCTTTTAATATTAAACGAGCTACGTAATATTCTCAAAAATGGTAAAACATAGAGATTTATCGGGTAATAAACCAGGTACGTGCTGATTTGTAAGCGTCTTAAGTGTCGCGGGGTTAAAAATCAATATAATACGTATACAATTAATCGATGTTAAATTCCTTTACATGCTCATTGTGTTATTAGAAATCATGTATTCTATATAACGACACACGACATTACCAGATTCTGCCCCAGTGTATTAAATCGTATACAACAAATATGAATTATTAAAAAAAAAGCGTACGAAAATAATAACTTTTAATAATAAATAGTGATTCTGTAAAAGCTACCCATATCATTTACCGAATAAAAGGATTTTATTTCGCGCTGTGTTTCCTATCCCGTTTTTCGAGCGCATTCTGATACATTTGTTGGTACGCGTGCAGGCTAATCCGAAAGAATGTTATGCCTAAAAAATGTTATACGTAGATTTTAATAGTAGGACTATATGTTTCAGATACGTAATGTAATAAATAAAGATTTTCATGAAAAAATATAGCATTCAAACTATGTCGTGTTAAAATCAATATATTTTTCTAAATTACGCGTTACGTAACTAAACGTAATTGGCGGACGCAATTTATTTATTAACTAGCCGTACCCGCGACTTCGTACGCGTTTGAATTCAACAAACTTTTTTTTTGTTGTAGCCTAAATTACTCCTTATTACATCAGCTATTAGGTAGTGAAAGTCCCGTCAACATCGGTCCAGCCGTTCCAGAGATTAGCCGGATCAAACAGACATACTGACAGACAAAAATTGTACACTATGTTATTTTGGTATATGTGTCGTGTACATACATATGCATTTAGTAAAAAGCGGTTATTTTAATATTAAAAACGGACACTCCAATTTTATTATATGTATAGATTTCAATTTGGCAGGCTTTTCAAATATTCGGATTATTATTTGCACTTGGATTAATGACGTTAAGTTGCATGAATTGTCGCCTATGGTATAAGGAAGCAGTATTCTAATACATGTTTTGTCGTAGTGATGCAAAATTCTAACCATAACAACAGGTACTGACTATTATGATTATATATATATTTTTATTTTATAGCGTAATCCTTCTCAGATAGCAGGGAAA
The DNA here is from genome assembly GCF_037043105.1 of Vanessa tameamea. Classification (NCBI taxonomy): domain Eukaryota; kingdom Metazoa; phylum Arthropoda; class Insecta; order Lepidoptera; family Nymphalidae; genus Vanessa; species Vanessa tameamea. Next base: position 14,354,238 of record NC_087341.1, read on the forward strand.
CATGACATTGCATTATATTTATATAATACAATCAATATGCTTCTGATTTACAAATAATAAAATATTGCAAGTTTGGGGCAATTAGGTAGATTTATTTTTAATAATCATTAAAAAGGCATTACAGTAAGGCTACTTATAGCGTGGTTGTTATCCGAAATTTCGGTTGGGGCAAAGTTGTATAAAGTTCCGTGCATTGTATTTTGTCGTATTATATCATTTGCGATTTTATTCTGTTCAACGTCAATTCACAATATTATATATTTTTTTGATAAATATACTTAGAATGAATAATTTTTTTTAATTGAATTATAAACAAATGTAAAGATGTTATCGGGATTTTTGTTTTTTAAGTGCAGTACAATAGTTAATACAGTATGTAACTGAACTCCTAATCGATCGAATTCGATGAAGTTATTTAAATGTTTTGTATTTGTCCTTAAATGGTTACTTTAATGGTTTACTGCATTTGGAAAGTAAATAAAATTCCTCTTTCACTCGAACGAAGTCGGTACGTGCAGGTAGTTATTTATATAAATCGTATTTTTTAAATGTTTTACTTTTCTTGAAGTGCTTATGATATTTTTACTTTTTTATATTAAAACATACATATTGAAAATACATTTTAACGAAGATTTATTTTATCAATAGTCTGATGCTTACGACAAAAGGCAACATTTAAAAAATGTTTTGCTATAAATAATTAAATATATTTGCCTTAGATGTGAAATGAAATTAATTCGAGATCTTAATTCATATCTTAAGCTTCGCGTTATCGTAAAGCGTAGGTGGGTCACGATAAAGTGATTGATCAGTTTAAATAATTTACATCTAGTGGTTTTTTTCACTAACGTTAACAAGACGTCATTTAATATTTTATATTGTTTTTACTTCCTTTAAAACTAACGTCAAATCGAATTCAGAAACAATCACACACATTATAAAACGTAATGTTATATTTTGGGGACTGTTACAATTAATACGCGTAAGTTGTGTTCTTAATCTAATCTTTATAGCAATATAATATATATGTTGATATAGATAAAATTATCTAGATATTATCGATGTAGATACATTTTCGCGCTGATCTCAGAAACTGTCATGGGAATTTTATACCGTTTTCAGGACATATCAATTAGGTAAGCGGCTTAGGTATGTAATGTATAGTAAAGGTAAAAATGTATGTAATTAAAAATATATATTACATACAATATATATTTATAGTTTATATTTATATTTATTGTGGTTTAATTATTCACTGTGGAGAAAAATTGGTAGTTTTTTTTTTCATTTTATTTAACAGTAATATGTCCATGGAATCATATATGAAGTAAAAAGTATTTAATACATTTAGAACGTTAATTTTTTTTTAAAATTAACTATACAATTTATTTTCGCCATCCTTTACTTAAATTGAACTTGGAAAGTAAAGTAAAGTTGAGTCGTTTTAGGATTTAATTACAGGAACGCAATAATTTTTACTCTAAATCATATTGTTATAATCTTTAAAACGAGGACTTAAATTAATATTTAAAAATCAAAATTATAAATAGCTACTGAACAATTCATGACCGCGTGGAATTGTGGCAGGAGTGCTTGCAGAATTTTCTCGTTTAATAGCAATTCGCTAGGCGAAAAATTAACCAGCCCTCCCGACACCAGTAAAGGCAATAAGGCTGGGTAATACGCCTGTTAGACTTTTTATTTCCAATATTGTACCCAAGTACAAATCCTTAACTAGAAAGGATATTATAATTTAGAATAAGAAAAATATTTACTCTAATTTAATTTCGGTATTTTCTGCCGCGGTTTCTGTGATCGTCATTTTCATGAGACGGCCTCAATTTCAATTTTTAAAGCATATCAATCAATAATAATGATATAATTAACAGTTTATTTAGTAGTAAGATCTTATCACAACAATTTACTTCTTGATAATATATCTATTTAATACCTACTCGTCGGCTGTTACAAGTAATCTACATGGCAGTGAAAGGATCCCGTCAAAATAACTTAAAATAAAATAGATCGTTATCAACATTTGCTGAAAAAATAAACCCGTTGAACTTCTTTTTTCACTGGTCTAAAAGTATTTATTGTCGAGCCAATATTATATATTTGACAATCAATGAGCAAGTGTAATGCTTTTTCTACAGTACGAGATACGGTATTGAAAATATATACCCTAGTCTGTTATTTTATTGTGACAAAAAATATATGTTAGATAATATATATAAATTGATAAATTTTACATGGGTTTGCTAGCTAAATCATGGGCCAATACTGTTAAATAATACTGACATTCATTAACATTTTTTGATTAACTTTGCTATTGATAACATTAGAGCTTTTATCGAGAGAATATTTCACGAGGAATTAGAAAGACATAGGTTGCCCAATCTAATGAAACTATGTATTTGCAAAGTACAGACAAAGGTGCGTTATTAATATACCCTAATTAGTTATTTAATTCATGTTTTAATGATATAAAAGGTTCCTTATCCACTTTGCCTATCATGTCAGAACGTGTCACATCTGAGGTTGCTTTGAATTTAATTTTCAAATTTTAAGCGTAAGCAGGTGAGTGAGGGAGATATTTCAAAATTTCAGAAAGACGATTTTTCCGATCGTGGTAGCGCGCTTCTTTGATTAAATACTGTTATCTTTAGCTATTACTCAGTAAATATTTTGACTTGATACATTATGAACGTTGATTTACCTAAGATAGATTATACTCTTTAGTACACTTAGGAGTACAAAATTAATAGTAATTATTAACGTTTGAGCCGTAGTTAGATGTAGTAATATTATTGTTTTTTTAATTTTCGAAGCATTGCCCATTTTATTGAAAATAAAAGTAAAAAAAATACCTGATTCGTAAAAGAGAATACCCAGACCTGAGAGGACCCAGTAAACGAAACTGAGTCAAACAAATGTAAAGCTAATTATAAAATCTGATTAAGCCGAATTTACGGCAGAAGCTATATGAACTTTAAAATCATATTTCGACGTTCATTAGCACTTTCATCTTTTTTATATCTTATTTTTTTATCATAAAAAGCAAGCATGATGTATTTGCAGTGTAAAAAACCAGATTAACCGCCTTTTACCGAGTCGTCTCTTTTACTCATTTTGCACTTCCTTTTTAAATAAATACACGACTCTAATTGAGTCCATAGCTTCTCCGTTAAGTAAAAGAGCCGTATATTTTCTTTTGCATAAAGAACTTACTTAATTTAATGCAATGGCTGTTCTCAATTTCAAGTGATCAATGCGCACTTTATTTCTTGACCTACATATCGACGTATGAGGCTCACCATTAATATGCTTCTCTAGCTCTAATAGCTTCAATTAATTTGACGCAAAACGAAGATTTTATAACTAAATGTATAAGATAGAAATAAGTTGACTTTATAAAATCCGATTGAAAGTTATTATTTGATAGTGTAGTATTTTATCTTTATTATTAATTAGTTTTTTAAATTAAAATATACTTATGAAAATTATTAAGTGAAAAAATAGCATGTCTTTATATTAAAAAAAAAAAATCGAACGTTCAAATGAAGTTAGATATTTAATGTTTTAAAAGAGATTAGAAACCACCAGAACAAAACTAAAGTAGGAGAGTTTTGCAATAGGTACATTGCATATTTAAAAGTATGTTCACATTTTTTTTTGCGCCCGTAAAAAGAGGGACAAACACCCAAAACTTCTGAATGTTGAAAAGTACGTCACTATTAACCTAAAAAACCATCAGGCTCACATCACGAATACTTTTAGACGAGGTACTGGAATAAAAATGTAATATCTTCGTTTAAAATTGTGAAAAATATTGCACGACGTTTTTACCTGTTGTGTAGTTGCACAGTACATTGACTGCTCTCGAATGCCTTACTATATAGAGCTTTTGTAATGAGAGTATAAGTTTTAGATTTAATATAAAGTTATTCCGGATTATTACAATGATCATTGAGAAGAGGTATTTTCATAATAACATAACATAACATTATCAGCCTGTAAATTTTCCACTGCTGGGCTAAGGCCTCTCCCTTTGAGGAGAAGGTTTGCAGCATATTCCACCGCGCTGCTCAAATACGAGTTGGTTGATACACATGTGGCGGAACTTCGTTGAAATTAGACACATGCAGGTTTCCTCAGGAGGTTTTCCTTTACCGTCGACCACGAGATGAATTATAAATAAAAATTAAGCGCATGAAAATTCAGTGGTGCTTGCCTGGGTTTGAACCCGCAATCATCGGTTAATATGCACGCGTTCTAACCACTGGGCCATCTCGGCTCTCATAATGCCTAACTGAAATAACTATTAAATTAATATACATAAAAATTATAAGTTAATATTAAGGTTTTAGAGTATAATATTATTATATAAGAAGCTGCTTACTTGCTACGCTTTGCCGTTTCACCAGCTTTAAATTTAGACTATTGACGTGACATTTGTGAATTCGATATTCTTATATAAAATGCATTTTTGGACTTGTTATTCGCTTCGAAAATATAATTTTATGTTAAGACTATTCAGTATCGATTTATATGTTATCGTTTAAATTTAAAGTTATATATAAATCTCGAGTTTGGGTTTGTTGTTTATATTATATAATCGGGCGGTTACGAAATATCCCAACTTTTTTTGGTAATTAAGAGGTAATGAACTATGATTAAACCCATCGCTTCTCCAAAAAGAATTTGAGAATAAAACAATTTTATAAGTAAAAAAAAATCTTTTAAGTTATGAAAAAAAGTCTTTGAAATTTATGCTATCAAGTCTATTTTGATATCGTTACCGACGAATCAATCTTAAGGCTATTTATTCACTTTATATAGCGTGGTACGTTTTATAATCCGTACATGTCTGCTTAGTCTTTTTATTATATATCTACGTTTGGTATATAATTTATTTATTTGATAAATGCTATAATATAACAAACAAAGAATATTTTAACTACGTCGGTATTACAGTACATACACTACTTTAGAATAAGGACAGGAATAAAAATCACTTTAATATTTTTATATCTATAAAGAAGAAATAATAAATATTTCAATAGAGTTTGAAACTTTGAATAGTTAAATTAATTTATCGTTCTTCTAATAAGATATTACTATACACAATATCGTGCATCGGGGACCACGACCGCATTTTTCAAAGGGAATGTTCCGAGGAAATGTTTGAATGAAACCCGGCTGTTGAATTTCGCGTTTTAAAAATTGTTATTCTCACCCGCACCACATAGATATCCGAAAATCAAAAACAGCGCGATTTTTAAAACATTTTCTGCCTCACACAACCACTGCCCGGTGGTTTTTCCGAACCGACTTGGAAACCTTCAAGAAAAGAGAGTACTCATTTCTTAAAGGCCGGCAACGCACCTGCAAGCCCGCCGGTGTTGCAGATGTAGACGGGCAATGGTGGTCACTTTCCATTCGGTGAGCTTCCTGCTCATTTGGCACGTAAAGCATAAAAAACCTAAAGTTCTGCACCAGAAATCTTTCCGATATTGTCATCGCATCGGATTATGAGAGTTAGGAAATAAAGAGCGCAGTTGTGCTATGCAATATAATATGTATATAATTACAAAGTAAAATATTGAACATCGATAATATTTTAAAGCTTCCGATAATACTATTTAAATATTCAGCAATCCTCTTTTAATACAGTCTATTCGAGAATGATCAATACCAATGACACCGTTTCAATATAGAAGCTTCGATAACAGACACTTTTTTTTTTTAATAAATAGGTAGGCGGAAATACAAGTGCGTCAGTGAGACTGTTGGTAAGTCTTCACCATCATCCATAGACATTGACTTTATAAGAAATATTAACCATTCGTTACAACACATTGGAAAGTATATGTGTCAATGCTCTACTAAACCAAAAAATATTTTCTATATTACGTAGTCAGATGTGGTTTTATACGAAACAGCGAATCTGTTTCGTATAAAACCACATAAAAAACCACTAATCGATAAAGTATTAATTCTAAAAACAATGAAAACTCAAATTTTACGTCGCGAAATTATTTATTTTGATGAGGTGTCAATTTCTCATTAAATACAATAACATTATTTACTACATTATTTACTTAATTATTAGTTATTTGCGAAGCGAATTTAATAAACCTTGTTCATATAAATGTATTAGTTACGTAGAGCATTTAATATATATTAAAATTGTCGTTCACACTACATCAATGAAACGAATAAAAAAAAAGATTGGAATATATCACAGTTTCCAAATAACGTGCAACGAAAAAAAATCGTATACTTTCAGATATGTAACTGTAGCAACAACATTTTTGCTATGTTTCACGATAAAATGATTATTCACATTTATCATTTACGATATTCTTATAGAAACCAATAAATAAATAAACGTTGTAAAATAAATATACTAAGGTAATATTTTCTTGCTAAGCACACTTCTCATTTTCTTTATTGTCTAATAAATTGCACCCGCGCGAAGCCTGACTGGAGCGTTAACTTACAATAAATATGTTTTTCCCTTTTACAACTTTAAGTCAGTTATTGTGCAATAGTTGGAGGCTTTTAAGTCAATAGTGACGACGACTTTATCACTGCCGTAACAAACTAACAAACTGACTTACATATTTGACAAGCTTTTATGAACTGAAACAAATATTTATTGCTGTATATCGTGAGGTAAATATTTTCTGATGTTGTGGTTACTATTAAACCTAATAAGTTGAATATTTATATAAAACGATTTGAATAAAAAATTACAATATATATGAAAGTTACATAAAAGCTGACACCAAATCCACCAAACCGCATTGGAGCAACGTGGTGGAATCTCCAATTCTCAAAGGGAGAGGAGGCCTTAGCCCAGCAGTGGGAAATTTACAGACTGTTAATGTGACAATATTAATAACATTAAAATGAATTAATTGACGATTTATGTGCTTAGCTTACTCATTAGAGCGAGTATTAACGGCTAACCATATTATTTATATTTTGTAAGTTCGTGTTCGATGAAATTATTACTAATAATATAGCGTAGCATTCACCAGGTTTATTCATGACCATCCCATTCGTTTGTTTTGGAATTGAATTGTTTTATCAATTATTGAGTAAAATACAGTGAGGTTTCTTTATAAAATATTTTACTTTAAAACACGTTTTACGTCGTTCACTGTTATTAATAAAGGAGCACGGTTGACTCTCGGTCGTGACTTCAAGAATAACGGCGTGAACAATGCTCATATGAGAAGCATTAGGAGAATTACGTCTACTCTTTCTTCGCTAAGACGTGTGCTATACAATTTTTACAAAGGTCCGAAGAGACTTAGGTGTCACAATAGATACAATACTTATAATATTGTCCCTTGTCGGAACAGTTATTACATACTGATAATGCATTTATAAATCTTTGTACTTTGTCTTTGCAATTATTAAGTTTTATTTTAAAATGAAATGCTTTTATAAGTAAAAAAAAAGAGAATATAATTAAATTGTTCATATTGAAATAGGTGTTTAAATTTATTAATTCTTAATTCTTAATACGTCATGTTATTACTTTTTTTTCCGTAAAGCTAACGTCGATTCGGAAAAACTGCTTCATAAATGAAGTACACATTCAACTGTAAACAATGAAATATGTCCTAAAGGAATAAAATAATAAATTGGCTATAAATTTAAAATAAAGATTAAAAAACTCAAATCAATTAATTTATACGTCGGATGATGGGATTAATTAATAAATTAATAGACTCTTTCTAGAGGTAATCTCGATGGCAGCTTTGACGTAGTTTCTATTTTTTTGTCGCCTCGTCGTCGCCTGCCTGTATTTTAATCGGTCAAGTCAGTCTTCTTAATTCAAATGTTTTCTATTATTATTTAACCGTCAATCAAGTTCACAATAGAAAGGGGTAATGCTTACGTGTATATAATTAAGAACAGATTTTTTTCTGTATATGCAGACTTTATAATACTCATATATAGAAACAAGAACTGGATTTCGTAAAGAGATTCGTGTTTGGATTAAAAATATGTTTAGATTCTGTTTTTTTTTTTTTTAGTTTTTAAATCTCTTGCCTGCTAACAAGCCTGTAGGAGTTTTGACGAATTAATTTCATGATATTTTCTCATTCGTATACTATAAAAGAGAATTAAAAGTAAAAATTAATTTATTTAAATATTATTATTAACTAAAAGTATTGTCTATTTTATTCCTCATCAAAACTAAACCACAGAACGATAGAAATTAAATTTAACATTGCGGTAACCTAAAGCCTGAAGGCATACACAGGATTTGTGGTAAATAATTATGTAGACAGAGTTGCTGGGAAAAGCTAGTATACCGATTTACATAACTTTGTTACGTATGTCAAATTTATTTATTTATTAAACTTATCGTCGCTATATCGTCGTTAGAGTTACCCTAACGATTTAGTCTAGTTATAATGTAAAAAATAAAAATATCCGTACGATAAAAAATTGTCGGATGATTAACTGCTTATGCGTATTCTCCGACGAGCACCGATACAGTTCTAGAACTTCTCGAGATAATAAATGATCTTTATTCAGCTGTGGACTATTCTCCGGCTGTTAATTTACCAGTATTAAATAGCGGACGACTAATTAGTATATTTAATACAATTTATATGGTTTATGATACCAAATAAAGTAACCTTTTTGTACATCGTCGATGCAAAAAGCCATGAAACATGAAAGAGAGAGGACTCGTCGCTTTATGGTTTAACAAAAACGGACGCTGTTTTGTCTTTGGTAGTCCGCAAATAATTTATGACCATGCAAGTTAGGGTGCAACGAAAACGTGTATGTCCCGGTATAAAGCTCACGCTATTCACGGAATGAATCATTGCATAAAAAACAAGTTTTATCAGAATAGATGTTTTTTTAACTAAATTTTTCATGTCCACTGTATTTAAAACTTTTTCGAAGTTGTGATTTTTTTATTCAGTATAAAGTAATACCGTTTTATAACATCACTACCTAAAATTTAATCTCCGATTTATGGTAAACGGTTATATGTATATTGTAATACCGATTATATGGATAAACTCATTCTCCCTTTCCGTACGCAGCTCGATAGCAAATATTACAGATCCAATATACGCGTCATATAATACTTTCTCTAAGTATCTGAAGGCATTTAACAAAACTGCATCAAAGTGTAATATGACATTTTTATTTACAAAGCGACGTTTAAAACGTGGACATTTTATTTGAAAAGGTCGTGCGTTACGTAGTAAATAAATGAAACTAAAAAATCTGCTGACATTTTAGAGTCATTTTTTATACAAAAATTAATATATTATAACATAAATTAATTTTCTATAACATAAATTAAATTAATATATTCGACACAACTACGATCGTCTGAAAAAAGGGATCGACGTATTTCTTTTCAACTAGTTATATAGGACATGTATAAAAAAAACTAAAAGTTAAGCATAATTCCAAAAGTTGAAGGCGCATTTGCGACGTAAGAAATGCGTAATATTATACAGTAACAATGTCTATAGGCGGTGGTAACCACTTACCATCCATTACCGTTAATACCGCTTAATTACTTAATAAACAATGATGATGAATGATCTCTTTATAATACTAGAATTGTATATTGCTGTTTGCTTTCTTTATCAGTATTACAAAGCTTTAGAGATTGTATTTTACTTTTCCAGGAACATAAGACCGGCTAAATAATTTCACGTTAATACTCTAAGTATTCGAGCAGTGACTATAATATTCAACCAATATACTACATTGTATACTACAGAAGTAGTACTATTATTTAATAATATATAGTTTGCTTAAAAACTTAGTAAATACCTATTATTATAATAATAAATATATTTTATATCGAAGTGATCCATTGGAATACGTAATACTTATCCGAATGATTAGGTTTCACGTACTTTGTATTTAAAATTTATCAGTTTCTCGACTGAAAAAATATGATGGTACATATGATTATATTCCAGTTAAGTTGTGTATAAAAGTAATGAAAACGGATCGATTATTCGACATCTTATCTCTTAAGTCAGTGTTGATGGTCTTGAACAGCTTAATGTATTTAAAACAATATAAAACTTTAATCCGCTTTAAAGCGTTTAACGCTTACCGATTTTATTAGTTTATGAAAACTTTTTACAAATAACTTTTATCCTACTTTCGGTTTATCGTTTTTTCTACATAAATAATAGCATAAACTGAAACACTACGCAAATAAGGCTTCAATATTGCTGTCTTCGTCAGCCGTTAAAGTTAGCGTGACTAGCACAGTTCTAGAACGCCCGTTAGTGTGAGATAGCAACTGCAACTGTATACATAACATAGCGGCTTTAAATATTGATCTTCTTAAGTTGTACGGATTTAACGACATTCCTTGTTAAAACATGTACAATAGCGTCTGGCTGAAGTCGTCATAAGTTTAACTTATGTAAAACAAATGCTTGAATGTTCATAATACAACAATGTATTACTTGACCAGAAGACTGACGTTACGAGAAATAAATAGCTAGTTAGCTAAGTTTGTTCAGACAATTCTGACTGCCACTTTATAACGTAAAGCCGTATCACAATCATAGAACCAATCGGTTCTACGATTGGATCTACTGTATGATTTATTATAAGCGAACGGTTTTTCCACAGTTTTTTAAATTTCGATTTTGTATTTATCATAAATGTACTAAGGATGTTAGTCCAATTTTAATTAATTATCTTGTGTTTTTATTAAGGTGGTTTTTAAGACTACTTACTATTTGAAACCATTTAATAACTGAACTTGGGTGAAAACAATGCTTAGAGTAAAAAATTACCGGTATTAAAGGAACAACTATCGATTCTAAATCATTTTTAATGAATGCTAAATATTTTTATCATCGTTTCATTAAAATACAAAATTACCACAAACACGTAATTAAAAGTCGTTTAGAACCTGTAATAGTTAGGATAACTATATTTTATTCTACTGAAGATAACCGACAAGAAACACAGCATTTATTCGAATATACATACATAGTTCTGTAGAATCTAGTTTAGATTAAAACCCAACCAATGCCATAACCTAGTTTAGATATTGACCTTTGGAATTCTGATATCTGTTTCAGTATGACGCAAAATAATTAGATATGAAGAGTTGTACGATCTGTCCAGTCGGAATAAGTCATATGGTTATTGAACTTACGGATAATTCTCTGATAGGATAGGAAGGGTATACCTTTGTAGAGATGTTCGTTATGTTACGGCGAGGCGTTACTTTAACGGGAGTGAAAAGACAGGTCGTTAATGAGCAATGCCCTACGGCTTTAAGTTACGCAGACTATAAATTTGTCAAGTATGGACTCCTTATGCTTTCAATATTCTCTCCTAAAAGACTTACGGCAATCTATTTGAAAGCGTGTCGCAAGGATGGCAAAATGTTAATACAATCTAATGTTATTACAAAGTTGTAGACTTTGTAATATCTGGCAAAGTCGCGCAAAGCACTTAAAGTCAATGGTTCTGTAAAGGCAGGATTAAAGGATTTCTCTCCGATCAAATCGGCTTGCTATCGGACTACGACAAACATTGAATATAGAGCGCACCTGTGCTTGCGTACATATTTTTGCGCTATATCTTCAATGCAGTTCAATGCAATGTAGTTTCCGTCGACTGGAGTAGTTGAAATCAGTCAAAGAGACATCGTCACAAACATATCTTTATTATACTTTTAAATATAACAGTTGACTAGCTGTGCCCGCGTTATCGTGCGCGTACGAATTTAACAAAAAAGTGATTGTTGTAGCCTAATTTACTCTTTGTAACATTAGCTTTCTGCCAGTGAAAGTCCCGACAAAATCGGTCCAGCCGTTTCAGAGATTAGTCGGAACAAACAGACAGACAGAAAATGGAAAAAAAATTTAATTTGGTATATGTACCGTGTACATATACATATGAAATTATTACAAACAGACGCTCCAATTTTATCATATGTATAGAAGATATATTACGCAGTGCCGGCTATGAGGAGCTATCCATAGATGTATAATCACAAGCACTCGACCTAAAACCTTTCCAGTAAAACATTATCTTGTTATTGAATTTTAAATAATAGTCCTCTTGTCGTCCACTCTACTATTATTTCTTATTTATTTCGCTTCGTATAATATTTTGCCTCAAAACAAACAATACAGCAATTCGCACAATACAATATCGCCCAGTTACACTACTTAAAAGTTATTCTAGAATATATTTGCAGCTTGACCACGTTGTTCTTGTGTGAATTACATTTGTGTATGTGAGTGCATATATACGTGGCAGATTTGCAATGTTTTGCCTTCCCACCGAGCTCAAATTAAACATCTTAAGTTGCCAAAGGCTTTTCGACTAAGAATACCGTGCCTCCTGATCTTGTTTTCAACCGTTGTTGATCACATGGTGTTTCCATGAAGGAGACATGTTTAGCAAAAGACGAATTTCAATAAAACATTTCTCATTGATAGTAAACACAATTTTTGCTTAATATATATTAGGCCATATAGTTTCTTGTATCTTAATTTTTCTTACTCGTATATACTGTTATAAATAAACATATATAAAAATAAAACCCCGGCTGGAGCGAAGTAGCTTTCGCAATATATTGTGTTTTAAATACCAGACACAATTAAATAAATGAAATTGGAAAGTATGAGAGGGAAAACCGCCTGAAAAGTGCTTTACAGTTTATCCTTACGCGACGATTTCTGCCGCGGAAAAGAACATCATTCCAAAAATACAGCTGATGAAGGAAAGTTTTAATACATTTGTTTAATATTATACTATATGCACGAAACGACCTCTGCCGCCTTCGGCTCACTCGCGCAAAGATACGACGTTGTGTACGTGAATGTCACAAAAAGGTCAGTGGCTATTTACACCGTAAAAGTTACTTGTATATAATCTGATAAATATTACTAAAAGACGTATTCACCTAAAACGAAGTGAAAAAAAAACAGCTATAATAACACCTTGTTAATAAACTGAACCTTAAACGGGAGACGCAAAAATAAACGTAAATAATAAAAGTTTTATCAGTTATCAGTTTTGAAATAAACGTAGTAATAGTTTTCCTTTTCAAACGTGCGTTCGACAAATGAATAAAACCACAGTAATACAGGGCGTTGGTAAAGCTCGCTTGTGTCCCTACAATAAACCTTTAAACCCTAAGTTCGTTTTCGCTGCTTTTTCAATACGTCATTGTAACCTTTTGTTGACCTTTTCGCCAGCTTTGTGCTAGCGTGTATGGGTGGGTGTGTGGTGTCTAATACCGACATATATACGATTTATTAGTCAATTTTCACGAGTCTGGTGACCCAATGTACAGGTAGTACAACTACTCAGACGAGCTTGTACAAATCCCTATCCCTATGCAAACCATACTCGTTTCTATAATGATAAATAAAATTTAACTAAAATAATTTATCAAGGAACACAACGTAATAAGAGCCAAAATGGTCCAGTGGTTAGAACGTGTGCATTTTAACCGATGATTGCGGGTTCAAACCAAGGCAGTACTGAATTTTCTTTGATACAATATACACACATATACTTTGTTTTTACTTATTCATGCTAGTGCTACTATAATAGAATGTTAATGTTATTTTGCTTGAAATTTATAGTCACTGATTAACTAGAAAATAATAATTCCGCACTTAGGTTCTTGTTGCTACTTATGTTCCTGGAAAAGTAAAATACAATCTCTGAAGCGTTGTTATACTGATAAATATAGCAAACTGCAATAAGTGGTGCTAGTATTATAATGAGATCATTTTTATTAAGTAGTTAAGCGAACTCTCAAATGGACATGATGGTAAATGGGCACCACCGCCCAGCGTGGGTGCCCGCGCAGCGTAATATTTCATACAATGTCAATGTCTAATTGACATTGTATGAAATATTATGCATTCCTCACATCGTAATTGCGCCGTCAATTTTGGGAACTAAGATCTTATGTCCCTTGTGCCTGTAGTGACACTGTCTCACTTACCCTTCAAACCGGAACACAACAATACTAAGTACTGCCGCTTGGCGGTACAATATATTACGCGTGGGTCTACCGACCAGAGTGGTGGTGGTAACTGTAGTTTATCAAGTTGATAGATTGAAAATCGACAAGCGCTTTTCAGCCGAACAATCCGTACACTATAAGAGATTCTCAAAGGATTTTTAGTTTTTAATATAGTTGCGGAAAATATCTCGACGGAATAAATTTATAGCTCAGAAATTATATATTGGAATGTAGGTTCTACCAAGGATAAGTAGCAAGATATTCGTTTTTCTTAATAAAATGTGTAGTCTATTTTTATTTATATGTTTAAAAATTTGAATTTTAAGGGAAGAGAAATGGAAGGTGACTATGAATTTTACCTTTGGAGGGCAAGTCGGGTAGCGAGTATAAGATGTACGCGTTACACATCTGTATACTTTAAATTATGTAATAAAAAACGAAGTAAGTTTTGTTATTAGAATAAGCAGGCGTGTATGTTTTTTAAATGGAAAAATAATTTGTTTCATTTAATTTTATAATTGGATTTTGGTTAAAACAGTTAAAATAATAAAACATAATAGATGTTGACACATCAAAAACTATTCTCAACATGTAAAATACATACAGTATATAAATATTTAATTAAAACAGTTTGTATTTAAATCGTTTCATTGGGATTAATTAATTGAAATGATTAAAATCCTGTTAAATTCGCTGTAATGAATCATCGATAGCGGCATAATGACGCCTCGTGAAGTTAATTTTTTTTTAATTACGTTATTGGAAAATAGCCGTCACTTAAAATGTAAAGTAGGATTATCTTTAAATATGCAATTGCTGAACTTATGCCTATTCTCCTCTTAATAAGACGGTCTTCATCTTATTCGGCCACGCTGCTACAATGGTGAATCCATGAAGTGGTAAATTTCCTCTAGATGTTTTCCTTCACTGTCGAGCACGATATGAATCGTTGAAAGCAATAATAAAAAGAAGACTTCATCACATCACACACATCCGAATTTCCTCTAGATGTTCACATGAAAATTCAGCATTGTTTGTCCAGTTTTGAACCTGTAATCATCGGCTGAGATTGTTGTAATTACAGGACATATCGCTCATTCACTTACATACTGGATCGAAAAAAAAATGTTCTTGAATCTGGCTACAAAATTTTCTCGGTATTGGTACTCATGAGAGAGCCGAGGTGGCCCAGTGGTTAGAACTTGTGCATCTTAACCGATGATTTCGGGCTCAAACCCAGGCAAGCACCACTGAATATTCATGTGCTTAATTTGTGTTTATAATTCATCTCGTACTCGGCGCTGAAGGAAAACATCGTGAGGTAACCTGCATGTGTCTAATTTCAACGAAATTCCGCCACATTTGTATTCCACCAACCTGCATTAGAGCAGCGTGGTGGAATATGCTCCAAACCCTCTCCTCAAAGGGAAAGGAGGCCTTAGCCCAGCAATGGGAATTTTGTAAGGTTTAGCTAAAATCTATAGGAGCAAAAACGATATTCTGATGCCGATTCAAAAAAGAAAACCGAGAAGAAAATTCAGTAATATTATTGAGTTTTAAGTGCTTTCAATCATCAATTAAATTTCCGGTAAAATTTTATCGGGAATTTTATAAGGGAATTTGTTATATCGTATATCGTTTTAATCCCAGATTAAATATGTTAATTAAATATAAATCTATTTAGTTAGTTTTTACCCTTAAAATACAAACGTTAATTTTTTTTTCTACAAATGAACATTAAAACAGTTTCGCGTGCACACCGAGGTACTTTGAAATATATAGAGAGAGAGAATTGTTTTATTCGTATATTCATATTTCGTCTGTACTTGTGTGTCATTAAAGTCCAAAGTGGCTGGACTGATTTGATTAATTTTTAATGTGTCTTTCAGTAGTTGGGTGGTTTACGTATGAGTAACAGAATAAAAAAAAATGTGTTGTTCGAATTGTACTAAGGAACGAGCTAGCGAATCTAGGAACCTTTTAGTTAAATACAATTGCCATATATACATATGTGTGTGTTAAATACGAACAAAATATTTATTGTCGCTACTTCATTTATCGTGCGGTGTTTGCGTTTTGCTTTTTTATATAGAAACATGAGCAAAGCTATTTGTAGAGAATCTAGGTGATTGTATTTGCAAATACGTATCTGTCCGCATGTTGGTTTTTAGTTTTATATCAAAGGATGCTGCGTCGACCGTCCGCACTGTAGTATTGAAGCTCTTGCGTTCATTATTTTCTTAATAAGCAACTTTATTGACACATTTGAGTTATATGCGGGCTTTGTTTGCGGACGTGTGTGTAATATTAAAGCGATATGGTTCTACGCACTCGGTGAAACAAATGAAGTGCGTCCACACCACGTCGAATTGGTAAAATCGTTTCTGCTAATCATTCATTGGAATAAAAAGTGCGATGGCCAAGTTAAACTGAAAACGATGCTAAGAGTAATGAAAAACTTTGGTACATCAAATTAGCAATCGCTTGAAATGCTCGCAGAGGCGAAGAAATAGTAGACCTGTCGACCGAATACGTGAGTGTTTATTGCTGGTTCAAACCCGGTCACGTTCTTGTGCTCATCGGTGTAGAATAACATCGTGAGGCTTATGAATTCTGACTTATTCCTTCCTTGTGTGGCATAAAATCATCTGTGAAATTATGCCGCACAAGAAAAGGAAGCCTTTGCCCTGCATTGAGGCATTTGTAGGAAGTTACGTACAGAATATCGTATCGAGTTATTCGATAAGTCGAACACTGTATATCTTTACCTTGTATAAAACAAAGTAGCTTTCTCTGTCCCTATGTCCCTTTGTACGCTTAAATCTTTAAAACTACGCAACGGATTTTGATGCAGTTTTTTTTAATAGATAGAGTGATTCGAGAGGAAGGTTTTCTGTATATAATACATAGACAATATAGTTAAGTAACACTGATAATTTTAAAAGTGTCTAATGTGATGTCGTAAATTTATACATTTTTTGCGCATATATTGTAAACGCTGGCTGAACACTATGAGATAGATCAAAATAATGTACAACAGAATTGTGCACCTCAAAAATGTCTACAAAAAAGTCGGCGATGGTATGTATCTGTAAGCGATAACCCACAATAACATTTTTTTGTCATTTATTTTTTACCATAAATATTGGCTAATCTTCGAAGCGATTTTAACCTTTACAGCATTAATCCTTATACAATGAAATACCTTAAATACATTGTTGATTTAATATTTATCTATATGGCCCTTTTCAGCATATATATTTATATATATATTTATTCGAAGATATTACAGATTTAAAAATTGCGGAACGTAGCGTTTGCGGTGGTACCGGCCGGCCGGGGCGGCGGGAGCGTGCTATAGGCGCGTCGGAGGCCGCGGTTCTCCCTGTAGCAATTTGAATTTAATAGCGATCGGACGCGGTTATTATCGGAGCTCTCTAGCGATTGAAATAACAAGCCGTACTTCCATACTAATATTATAAATGCGAAAATAACTTTGTCTGTCTGTCTGTCTCGCTTTCACGCCAAAACTACAGGACCGATTTAAATGAAATTTGGTACACAAATATTCTAGATCCTGAGAAAGGACATAGGCTTTTTATTTGGAAAAAAGTGCTGTAAAGGGTTGAAAAGGCAGATGAAAGGTTGTAAGTTGTTGTAGTTGTATTGTCATGTTTAGAATTTTTAGAACTAGAAGCATAAAACTTATATTTTAGGCTGTACACTTATAAAATAACATATCATGACACCCACTCAGGACGGAATTTTGGATATTCTACCCCTAAATGGGTGAAATAGGGGTTGAACGTTCTTATGGATTTTTTTAAGTTAGAAACATGAAACTTTATTTTTGGGATACTGATTAAAAAGGAGTAAATACTTATTTAAGTGTATCTAGATATTCTACCTTTAAGGGGTTTAATAGGGATAGGACATTTTTTATATAGGTTAGTCTGGAAATCCTTCATTTTTTAAGTTAGAAGCATGAAACTTTATTTATGGGCTACTGATTAAAAATGAGTAGATACGTATTTAAGCGTTTCTTGATATTCTACCTCCGAGGGGGTGAAATAAGGGATGAAAGTTTTTATGGAAGTCCGTCATTTTTTAAATTAAAGACAAAATATTGTTTTTTGGGATACTGATTAAAAATACGTATTTAAGCGTTTCTGGATATTTTACGCCTAAGGGGAGAAATAGGGTTAGCATTCCGTATACAGGTTAGTCTGGAAGTCTGTCATTTTGAAATTAGAAGGTCGAAATTTTATTTTTGGGCTACCGATTAAAAATGAGTTGATTCGCATTTAGGCGTTTCTGGATATTCTACCTTAAGGGCTGAAATACACACCAATGTGGTATACAAAGAGGTATTACATTAACGTAACATTCTAAGTTCATTTGTAAATATATTCATATTCTACGCGGGCAAAGCCGCGGGTAACAGCTAGTATAACAATAAAGATAAAAATGTATTATAAAACCAAAAATATAATCTGATATAATCTTTAAGAAAATTGTATTCACATAATAATTTAAATAAATTGGCGTGCATATAAGGATGCATCACGTGTCTTTTTATGATTGTTGAAACAAAAGCAGTAATACATATTATCGACATTGTAACGTCTGCCTTTTCATTGGATATCAATGATAACGCAATACTCAATACATGATTAATTTTATATCGGAAAATAAAAGGGTCTCGAGGGGGAATAAAATGGGTTCCGCGTATTAAAAATATGCAAACAAGTTGCAACAAACCGATATTTTCCATATCGAGAGGGGAGATAACTTATAATACTCTAGGTATAATATACTTGCTTCTTCGTGATTTAGTCTGCTTTAAACTTTACTGCTGCTGCGAAGTGGATCGTAGCGTAATGGTATGGTATGTATCTATAGTTTTTCCAATCAAAGAAGAGGTACAGATGACCAAACCATAAATTAATGCATTCCATGTAATTTTCTAATAGCTGTTCTATATTATGTACCGCCAATTGTTATTGCTTTATATATCTTTATTTATAACGCAATACTATTCGACTTAACTGCTTATATACATTTTAATTTTAATTTTAGAATATAATGAATTCGTCGAAACAACGTTGAATTTGTTTATTTAACTTTGCTCTTCTTGTGGTCAACAATATTAAAATATTTAATCCAAATAAAACGCAATTTTAATTAACTCTATATTTAATGTAGTTCGTATTTGTACGTGTCAGATGAGTTCTAAGTATAAAATAATTTGTAGGTTTTTTTCAAATAAGTAAGCGTGTGTACAGATTAACACAATGAAAACTTCGCTAGAATTGAATTTACTAATGAGTGGTAGTCTAAGAGGATTTATTTATCTCTTCGCGGTTTTTTACTGCGTAAAAAGTTACTGCTCTAACCCCGTAGAATAGAAAGTTATATATATTCAAAATAAGTTATATATAAAAATATATTGTAGGGAGGCAACAAGAAATAAAGCATTTAAATTTTATTTAGTTTCTAATATATAATTAAATTAAAAAATAATAATAATATTTATTTAAAATTAAATATTTTCCGATCGCAATTTAAATTAAATTTCTATTTTCTAAACGCCTGGGTTCGTATTCAGAACGTTTCGTTTTTCGATTTATATTTTTATTAAATGTATTGCTGCATTTTAATTTTTAAACGACATATTAAACATATTGTTCGTTAATCATGGTTTTTATATAGATTTTTAATTCAAAAATACAAAAGTTTCATAAAAAAAATCTGTATAAATCATTTTGGCATTTAAATTGTCGGCGCTGATTCTTGTGCTCTCTGTAAAAAATATTCCTTTACAATTTTCGTATCTAAGGAGTCTGTAATGGAATAACTGTCAAGATAAACAAATAAGCGAAATATTATACCCCGATAATGCGTTTACGTTTTTCACGTATACAGCAATACGTTTACGTTCTCAAGAAATTTCACGTCAAATGTGCAAAACGTCTTCTTTCCTTACACGCGACATCCGACGACGTATTGTTTGTCTATAATATTATATATAAAAAATATTTTTTATGCATTTGTATAAGTAAAGGACATACTGCTGAGCGAACGGGTCCAATAAAGGAGAAGGCTTGGAGCTTATTCCACAATTTAGCTGTAATGCGAGTTTTTGAATACGTGGTACATCAGACATATGTATAATTGTATATATCTATAATTGCAAGTTACGAATATGATATAACTTTAGTGTTTGCCTCAGCTTGAACATTTTCTTCAGTTAAGATGCACGTGTACTAATTGAATGATTAAATATTCTCTCATTTTTGAAGTATAATATTCTATGAAGTAGAACCTCGTTAAAACTTCTCAATCGCTTTCTCAAAATTGCTTTCTCGTGATGCTTAAAACTACAAAGTTCAAACAAGCCCGATTTACATCCTTTTCGAAATAATCTTCCCAAGTTTATAGACTGAAGCTGCTTACGGTTTAATTTCGCAATGTACATATCTATGAACTGGACATGTTCGGAGTGAACTCGAGTATATAATATGTACAGGCGGAGCTGCAAACGACGTTTGACCCATATTCAAATACAAGAACATGAAATCAATGCTTGTCACGTAAATAGTCGTCTTGGAAGATCCACTCACTCATCAGATAGTCTACCGCCAAACAGCAGTACTTAGTATTATTGTCTTCTAGTTTGAAGAGTGAGTTA
The DNA here is from genome assembly GCF_037043105.1 of Vanessa tameamea. NCBI lineage: Eukaryota > Metazoa > Arthropoda > Insecta > Lepidoptera > Nymphalidae > Vanessa > Vanessa tameamea. The sequence continues at coordinate 14,374,958 of NC_087341.1, forward strand.
ACCATTGTAACCATTGTATTAGTTTCCAAGGTTTGTGGCGCATTGGCGATGTAAGGAATGTTCAGTATTTCTTACAGCGCCGATATCTATGGCGGTGGTGACCATCACCATCTGGTGGAATAAATAGTATAAAAGAAATAGTAGAACCTAATATAAAAATATTAAAAACGTACTCTAAAACGTGCTGGATTTTCTGGTATATTTTTTTGTATGTTGGTTTAGATTTTTTTCACTCTGGCAATACAAAAAAAGTAACGTCACCTCATTTATTAGTACAGGTTTTTGAAAACTTAGCGTTGTAGTAATTTGTATAGCTATGTTCCGTTTAGAAAGGTTAGTGAGCCAGGCAAGATCGCAGGAGACTTGGTATCTTATGTCCCATGGGTGGCCTCACACTGACGTTGGTGGAATCAAATCATTTCTAACAAAGCGCCTGTCTGCCTACTCAGATTTTTATCGTACATTACATTTAAGCAGAACATTGATTAACTTTAAATTTTTATGTAGTACTTTATCATGAAAAATTATGAGCCGTAAAAATGTTTTAATCAATAAAGAGTTTATCGTTCAATTTATAAAATTTTACCTTAAAAGTATTCATGATAGGAATACGCGATGACGCGTTATATTTTAATTTACGTATATCTACATATAATTAAGTTAAAACTTGTAATAAAGCTGTATATTTATATTGGATAAATTGAAATTATAACTTTTATAATAGACCTCACTGTTCAAGTCATTAGAACTAGAATGTCGCTTGTAAGAATGCAAATCCTGATGAGAACTCGGGGTTCGAAACGCAGGTCGAATCAATAAAAAGTAATTGGAGCTTGCTGTTAATGAGTTTTCAATAGTAGCCTAGACTTATGCTGCTCTATAAATATGCTGTTTTGTTAACTCAGATAAGCCTTTAGGCTTTACGTGTTTCCGAGCCTATATTTCTTTGTCCAGTTGAATTTTGGGCGGATTTTTTATGTTAGATATGTCTTTTATGTAGTACTATTATGTAATGTCTAAATATTTTGACTTAGATCTAGCAAACAGTTTTGTTAAGAATAATGGTGCTAGACTTAAAATCTAGTGATCAAAGCTACTTCGAATAGTCAAACATTGTACATCTGTCGTACCAAAATGTACTAAAAAAAAAATCATTCAAATTACACATCGTCACACAAAATTGATGATTTCCGAGCGTACGGGAGAACGGCCATGCGATGGACCGATGAAATCAAATCAGAGGGCTTGAGGGCTTACAGGACTCTACAGGGTTCCAGACTGTTTGTAAGTGAGTGCGAGAGAGGTTACGGTCGCTCGTTTTTCGGTTACATAATGGAAAAAGTTTCACAATAGTTATAAGAAAAACAAGAACATTAAAATTCGATTTTAATAAATCATCTTCTAGTCTAATTCTTCTAGAAGCCTTCATATTGCGTCGGAAGAAAATCTACCACAGGCGTATATACTATCCAGCTTTGGAGTAGGATGGCAAAATTGATTAAGCTCAAAAATATTCTCCTCTAGAGATAAGACCTTAGTTAAATAGAGTATTATAACATATAACAGGTAGTTAATTCCCTACTAACATTATATGGTAACAAACAATGTTAAAGTTAATTAAATATTTAACTTGTTTCATTAAAACTTGTACAATTTCACAGTTAATCTAAGTTATAATGATTACATTGTCTCCAACCTTGTTTCGTAGTGACAGTGTCTTTAAACGATATGAACTCCCGCTTACGGAATCGTGTAATTGGATTTACAGCGAACTTGTACCGCGTACGGGCGGAATCTGTTTATTATTTTGGTTACAACCTATGTTACACTGCTGTCTTTTGAATGGTAACTAATTTTACAAATGCGAAAAATGAGTCTCTTTGTTACTTATTTACATCTTAATTCAACCGATTATGATGCAATTTCGGATACACGTCACGTTCTCAAGGTTACAGAAAAGGACCTAGGGCACTTTTTCTATGTATCTTGTTTGAAGTAGTGCTGTTGGCCGTACTGGCCTTTACAGCGTCACCGAATGTTGGGTCGAGTGCAAAACTCAGCCTTGAGGTGAACCTTTTCGGGCTCGCGAGTGACGTTCGTCCTGAGGGTGACTCCTATCCTATACTCCTCGCACCTCGGCTCAGAACCTAGTCGGTGGGGTCCTAGGGGACCTTACTTAAACCCTTACATACTTACGAATCCGCTGTTGATATTAATAAATACAGAGATTAGTACATTGTTTTATGTTTGACCTACGACATATATAATTATGTAATATAATACGTAACCGTCTTGCGGTGTGTATATTGTCATAGCGCTTTGGATAACATGTGCAGCCATTGCTTGCTGATATTATCAATAACCGCACGGAGATGAACGTAGCGGTTATGTTAATCGATTTACTAACTAACAAGTATTACGGAATCGAATGTCCAACTAGATTATTTATACATATAAAATGTATATATGGAAATATAACACACACAAATATAAATATATATCTTTGATATTTTCAAATAAGCGTTTGTAGTAATTAGAAATAAAAACGTTTGGTATAAAATCCAATTCAGTTATTCATTATTTATTAATGAATTTGCTAAAGTCAGTTTACGTATAAAAATGTTCATGTAATAAAAAAGCGTATTTACCGAAGCGTATTTGAGTACTCAGATTTTTTTTTTTTGATCAATCAATCATAAATTGAAAATTTGATAAGTTTAACCATAATTGAATATAATATGATTCAGAATAGTTCATTATTTAAACATGATTATTTGCGAATATTTTTGCTCCCGTTCAACAAACATAAAGGCTTATCCGACAATAGTTATTATTAGAGCATATTTTTTTTGCAAATAATGAATTTCTGTTACCATTTGAACATATATGTAAATATTAATATATATATATATACATACATCATGTATAATATGATGATATTCGTCAGCTAATTCGACCCAACTAATCTTGTTGAGTCGAGTCATCGTCAACGTGCATGTAAATTTACGCATGTTCAACATTCTTAGTATTATATCGAGTAAGCAAAACTTCGGAAAATGCTTCGGTTATTTATGATATAGAAAGCCGCAGGTTCATCTAGTAATATATTAACACTTAATATTGACAGTTCACTACGAGTAGTGCTTTATACGAATAACAAATAAATGAATGTAAACGAAAAGTACAGAGTAGAAAATTTTTAATGAATTTTCGCCAGCCTCCGGCTCGAAATGCGATTTGTATCTGAGTTTTCATATGGTGGATTTGTGTTTTAATTTCGTGCTCTGCGTTTAAGAAAATTATTGCCAAACACATGCATGTGTTGTGTGAAATTTCGCCTCATTTGTTTTTCACCAACCCGCGGTGAATTGGCGTGTTGAAATAACCTATCTTCTTTCTTTCCCCATTATTATATTATTGTTTAAGAAAATAATAACCAAGAGCTTAATACGTGAGTTCTTATTTGAAATATTTGTCCAAAAGTCGTTTTTCGCATGTCCTTGTTTTCGCAATTTTTTCTAAATCACGAATTAGATTATAATGCGGTTTCTACGGTGATTTTTGATTATTCTTACCGAAGACTATAGTTTCTATAATTTTTTAAAAGTAAAAGATAAATATTGGCAAATCGTTAAAGTTGCTAATAATGTTAAATTACTACGTAAAGATACGATAATTCACGTTGTTGATTTTTCTGTCGATATTTTAGAGCTGTAAAAAAAGTACATCGATATTTTATAAATTATTTGTGTATCCTAAAGGATTTCCCATCGGCAACATCTCCAAACGTCTTTACTAAAAGGTAGTTTTTAGTAACATGTACTAAATATTTTCATACATTAGTCGCGGCAATAGTTTAGTACTCCGTAAACAAATGTCAGAAACTTTGATTCATCCGAAGGGAGAGTATTCACCTGCGCGGGACATATTATAGTCAAAGTCACTCTCATAATCGGATGTCGGATGATACGACATTTCGACAAGGCCAGAAAAAGTTTGAGTGTTTTATCGACGGCTTTAAGTGCTCTCCTTGGCGAGTGTGACTGACATCTTTAATAATGTGCTACAACCGAACTTCTCACTGACGAATTCAGTACGGCTTACTAGTTATACAATATACATGTAACATAAACTAAAAAAATAACAAAATAAATCAAACAATATTTTTTTTCACGCTACGGTAAAACACTTTAAAAATATAATATTTACAATAAAATTTTAATCATAGTGAGCAACGTTAAAAATTAACGTCTTAGGTGTAAAGCTTTATAGTGTTTTATTAAGATATAATCATCTGAGTAGTTTTCTTCTAAGATGCTTGATAAAACCACTCCCGAGCGCTTGTAAACATGGCTGTCGCTCGCTTTTATATCGTGCTTAAACTTCATGAAATAAAATTATAATCTGCTTATAATCTTATTAACAAAAAGAAAATCACTTAGCCGCCTAGAAAATATCTCCATCTTTTGTTTTTAATTTTAATGTTGGCAATATTGTTACGTTTTTATATATATACCAGTTTGTCCACGGGGTCGCGTGCGTGTTAGGGGCAGTTTTAGGTTTTAGGTATTATAAAGTAGCCTATGACCTTCTTTGAGGTTCAAGCTTGCTGTATACCAAATTTCATCAAATTCGATTTAGCAGTCTTGCCGAGCAAGCGTAAAAGACAGAGTTACATCCGCCTTTACAATATTGGTAGAGATATCTCTGCGAGATTGTAAACTGGCATAATATCGGGAACCGTCACATACTGCTTACAATTTAAAGCATTATTTTTCGGTATATTATAATATAAGTGAATTTCAGTTTAATTATAGAAACTCTAACCAAACCTAAACGAAAGATTATAAGCTATAGAAATTTTATAATTGTAGATTATAAGCAAATGGTATTCACGATAACAAAGATAAAATAAAAAGAAGTAATAAAGATGTAAAAATATCAATACATTAAATTATAAAGTTACGTTGTTACATATTCTAGCTGGCTAAGATTTTATTAGTCTGATATTTTGGTCTAATTTCGTATCTATTTTAGAAAAAGTGTACATGAAGTTAGAGATAAATATAAGAATATTATGAAAAAAAAAAAATCATTCATTGCTGCCGAGATCGATATAACACAAAATGGTGATGAAGGAAATTTACATGAAACGCGCATGTTTCGGTAGAGAGAAAAACTGCCTCATTTGTATCCCCAAACCCATTTTTGTACAGCGTGCAAGAATAAGCTCTAGACATCTACAAAATGTTACTTTATTCATTGCATTATTCAATACATAACTCTATCAGAAACGACAGGATAACCCTATTGTGGAGAAAAATAGCTCCACCCCAGTCGAGGCGACCAGCGGCACTCGGCCGCGTGAACGAATTAGTGCCCGTACCATACCTCTTTATCTTTTTTAATACTCGATTTCATGCTACGCATAACTACGTCACGCCTCACTCGTTTAAGCTTCTGGAAAAACGCGTTTGAAATATCTCTGGAATTTGCTATGTAATCCACGGACTTCACGCTTATCGTATTAATAAAAAAAATATTAATTCCACGAATAAGATGCTTTTTCATATTGAGTATTATCACTACATAGTATAAAGCAAAGTCGCTTCCCACTGTCTGTCTGTCCCTATTTATGCTTAGATCTTGAAAACTACGCAACAGATTTTGATGCGGTTTCTTTAATAGATGGAATATTAAAGAGAAAGTTTTATATATATATTACTTGCATAATATAGTAGAGAAATGCTAATAATTTAGGTTCTAATGTCATGTCGTAAATAAACACATCTTTTTGCAATTACATTCCAAACGCCGGCTGAACCCTATGAGACAGATCAAAATAATGTACTACATTAATGGCACATCTTAAAAAGTCTACAAAAAAGTCCGTAATGGTATATGTATATGCTATATCTTAGGTATAGCCCACAATAACCGCATTTTTTATCCTTTACATTTTACGATAAATTATGAATTATTTACGAAGCGATTTTAAGCAATATAACATTAATCCTTATCCAATTAAGTACCTTAAACACACTGAGCATTGAACATAGATCAATATGACTCTTTACATAATGTAATTTAAATGAATATTTTCGAAGATATTACATATTTCAAATGACCCTGGTCATATCGGTATGCATTGTCTAGTGACAAAAAAGCTATGAACGTTGTAAATAAAACCATTCTGTAGTATATTTAGTATCAGAATTGCATCCGTGGGAAGGCCCCGGCTTCGCTAGTATTCAATAAAATCAATTAAACAGTAAAGTCTACCAACTGTATCTTAATGAAGACGAAAAATAAGGAATTAGATCCTAATGCATGAGGAATAAAACATAACATTTCATGTTGTCAATAAAGAAGTACTCTTAATCTTTGAAAAGGGTTGTGTGTCGATTAATCTTAAGGTGTTTGCACACCGTCACAAAATGTTCGTAATCATGAAATTAAATTCTTTATCTAAAACTTAATCAATGGTACGATGACGTACCTATACCAAATAACAGTAATCATATCAGCCTTCCCAGTGCTGAGAATAGATAGCAGTACTAATTACACTAAATGAAAAATATTAATAATATAATTAAAAAAGAAAAATAAATGTAGAGATAGTAATACAGGCAACAAAAAAAAACTATATTCTAATTTATGTACATATATATATATATGTATATTATAAACAGTAATAAAATTAAAAGTGAACAAATTAAATAAAAAGTCAGAGGCTATCTGAACGTTCCTGTTTTCTTTTACAAAGGTTTCAAATACTGTAAACCACAATGTATATTATCAGTGATTAGAGCGTAAATTTATTCGCATCCATAATTGTATAATTATGAAATCATGTCCTAACGATAATTCATTATTTACGCAGTCGCTCATACACTCTGAATATCATAAATGAGTACCTTCAATAACAGTTTACTTGAAATCGAGCTTTTGCTTTTTACATTTTGTAATGTGATTTTTATTATTTAATATTTTACATTGAAGATGCAATAAATCATACTCATTTTTATAATATTATTCTAACGAAAATTCACCGGAACATTTTAAAAGAAAATCCATTTCCATTATACACGAGGGAAATAAAGGAAAAGTTTCGTAAAAGAGGTTTGTAAACAACGAATATTTAACAAATATTATATATTTTCTATGTTCAAAATGCGTTGCATTTAGCTATTTACAAGTATTATCTATTTGCAAAGGTTTAAAGATTTTGAGACACGAAAGCCGCTTATGTTTAAGACAATTAATTCACGAAAATGATGACTAAAATATTAAATAATTAAGCCGCGAACAATACAGAATGAAGTTACACAATAATATTGTTAATTACTTTGATCTTTCGTTTTATTGTATAGTTACACTTAACATCATAATATTATAGTCTATCTACGATAAAACAGGTAGATCTTGCATGTTACAGTACACAACAACAACTACAAACAACACTACAAAGTTACCGTAGCAGGTTTAAATCCCGACAAGCGTATTCTGTTTTTGAAATGATAAACTGTTGTTGACATTTCATCTCGTCCTCAGCGGTAAAGGAAAATAACCTGAGGAAAGCCCTTTGTGGGATCGATTCCTAGACATGCCCGCTGATATGAAATAAACCTGCGCATTGGAATAATATTTTTAGTGGTAAAGTCTTATTATGAGTGGTAAAATTAATTGTGTCTAAATTTTGAAATATATTGGTCCTCGACACGTATTGTTACTATACAAAAATAAACATTACACATACCAATAGAACACGTAAATCTAAAAGGTAGTTAATATTTCGGAGGTCACAACTTAATTTGGGTTTATAAGTCATTTTGTATTTCGCGGGACACGAATATGACATAAAAAAGTCACGTGAATTTCTGCTACATTTTCAAGCCGGAATTTAGTCGCATAGCAGAATAAACTCTGCGGATGAGCAAGAGAGAGTTGAAACTGTCTCCGAGCAGTTATGTCGAGAACCGCCGTCAATATCTTAATTAAAATTTCCAATTGGTAAAACAAAATGAAACCTGTCATACATTTTTAATAAAAATGTTAATTTATTTCATTCGATGTGCTCGGTGCTAAAATGTTTTTATTTGTCAAATAGCCGTTTAGCCAGTCAGATATCCCATCGGTTAATTATTCAAACTCAACGAATTTCAAATTACAGTACTAATTTTTTTTGGCAACCTATAACCTGCATTCTTTACGGATTAAAAAAGTTTTAATTCATTTTAAAAATAAATTATCAGTCAGAACACTCTAAAAACTCTGCAAAATTTCATCTTGCTAGACACATCGACATGAGCTAAGTGCTACATCGATGACTAATTTAAAAAAAATATTATATATATTATTTTAAACATGCATACTAAAGCAGTAAATTGTATTTTTCTTGTTATTGGTTACCAGAATTTCTTAGGTAACAATGTTTAAAATTAATAATTTATTGTAAAGTATTTAAACGAACCTACCTTGAAAATGAAACAATTATAAAGTTTAAGCAAACCATCGATGTGGACTTGAGTTACGTACACCCTAAACCGCATTGGGAATACGAACAATGCTTTAACTTTCGCATTCGCGGATATGAAACGGTTACCGCAATGGTAGGAAATTAAAGGGACGGCATAACTTATTATATTATGGTCTTGTGTTATGAGTGTTAAAAAAACAATTGATTCGTTTTTTAATTATAAGTATTATAAACGCAATTAAAAGTTAATTTTATATATATTTTTTTTATATTGAAGAATAAGGAATAATTATATAAGAAGTATTAACATTAAGTACCTAAATACATAAAAGTATGAATTAAAAATAGTTTCTGTATAATACTATATATAACTATTTTTAAGATTTGTAAGAGGGCAAGAAACGAACGGCTGAACGGAGGTCTGGTTCGTTTTTTGCCAGATGGAGACTATAAGGCGAGGTGATATGATATAATATACGTTCATATTACTTTATATTATTATTCGAATATTTTAGAACTTTTTACGTTATTTTATGTACTAGTCCCGGTATAATGAAATGTTTTGAAAAAATATTAGCTCAAAGTTTAATTCTGTTTAATACATGTTGAACTATTTATTTAAAGTGAGCAATACGGTCGCAAATATTTATGTAGAAGATGTGAGCGGAATTCCTTTAAAATTTCAATTACCTTTTTCAATTATGTATTCCGCAATCGATATACAGCGAGTTGCACCTCTTAACTTCATCTACATATTCGTTTGAACGTCAAAGGAAATTGGGCTGCCTGGTAAAATTTGCTTCAAACATGTAAACAGTTAATTACGACACAGTAATATCAGTTCATATATCATATACGAGTATCACGACAAAGCGCTAACAACTTTTAATTAATGTAATATCGTTACACGTGCTTATCAAAGTAAATTAATTTACTACTGATATGTTAATTTAGTTGATGTATGAAATATAGAATTATAACATAGGTTCTGCAGTTAATACATTTATGTCGAATTTATTTGAGTACTAGTTGTAGCCAGCGGCTTCGCTCGCGTTTTAGGTATTGGTCGTTATGTGTCAGATATAAAAGTCTATTTTCTTCCTCGGAGTTCAAGCTTGCCTCAATATCCAATTTTACCAAATTCGGTTCAGTGGTTTTCGTGAAAGAGTAACAGACATACAGACAGACTTAATTTCGCATTTATAGATTTTTTGGTGTCTATTATTTGTGCTTTTTATTTGTTTTGTATTGTGTATTTTATCTTCGATATGTCTTATTGCGTAATTCGAAGATAAAATACACAATACAAAACAAATAGCAACTGTCCTACGATTTTGAGCATTTTAAGTAGCTGCGCTGGTCCTGGACGTAAGGTACTGCCAGCGTGGCTACGCGAGTACACGCGGGATGCACCCGTACAAGCATACATCCCGATTAATGATATACATAATTTATTATTAGGAGAGTGCCTAAAGCCACCAAAATTTCATACTACAAACGTCTTAAAGGAATGAGCCCTTTTAAAGATCGCTACTCGATCTCATTTCTATGCTGCTTTTTATGTTATTTAAGGTCAAGAGTCTCTACTGAGCCTAATACATACTCGTCTTAAACGACTGCCAGTGATTCTTGACTAATGTTTTTTTTCATTCTGCTCGTACTTCATAAATTATCCTGAAGATTAATTTTAGTAGGTTCGTAAACAACAAAAAGTTTTCTTTGGTAAATAATATATAAATATAAGTTGAAATTTATTTTTATAATGAATCAGAATTATCAGCCTTAGACTCTGTTTAACTTAGCAATTAATTAACGAGTTTATGTTTTAATAATTTTTCTCTATAAAACTTTTTTTTTATCACCCCTTGTAGTTAGAGTTTAATTACATACACAATGTTCTACTTTAAATTGAACCGGTTTTCCTATGAAAAATGAGGTTAAGAGACATTAATAATTTCCCTTATATCCTATTATATTTATTACTATTAATTCTTCAGTTTTCATAAAGCAAAACATCCTGAAGTTGCTTACAACACGTTCACGTTGCATGTTTCGTAAGCAATTTGATTACAAGTAGCCTCGTGAAACAAGCTATAAACCATCTCCTAACGAGGATACTTTTACGACTTACACTTTATACGTTCATACCTTATATATATATATATATATATATATATATATATATATATATATATATATATATATGTGTGTGTGTATTAAACATCCTTGATAAAAAGTAAAAATATGCGCTACTTCAAGTCCCATCTCCAAACTCCGATTCATCATAATTAGCGATGGAAATTTGAAAAAGAATATTATTATTATAGTATATTAAAGTAACATTCGATATTTAAAGTAACACTGTCTTGGCATCGAAATTCGAATTCATATATAACTTTGCTTGTGTTAGAGCTGTGTGCGATCCCGTTTGGTTAAGTAGCACTCAGCGTATATTTACCACCAAACAGCGACACTTAGTATGAATGGTGAGTGAAGTTTGTTTTTTTTTTGTTGTTATGGTATCGGTAGGCGGACGAGCAAATGGGCCACCTAATGGTAAGTGGTCACCACCGCCCATAGACAATGGCGTTGTAACAAATATTAATCATTCCTTACATCACCAATGCGCCACCAAATTTGGGAATTAAGATGTTACGTCCCTTGTACCTGAAGTAAAGAAAGTTTAGTGGCGTATTGGGTATTGAAATGGTTAAAATTTTAATGTCGCCATTGTATGTGGGCAGTGGTGATCTCTTAGGTTTAGGTGTAAATTCAGAAACCGAAATTTAATGTTTAAATTGAAGAAAAATTTTCGGAATTATCATTTGTTAACATTCGTTTTCATCTCATATTTGTTTTGGGGGTGATTAAGTAGACAATATTTCGTCTTCTTCTATCTAATAAAAGAATTAAAGAGATATAGTAATCAAAACACATGCTGTATAACACATTCAAAGGTTCATATATATATATATTTTCATTTCACATTACATTACATTAGCAGCCACTGCTGGGCCAAGGCCAAGGCTTTGAGGAGAAGGTTTGGAGCATATTCCACCAGCTTCTCCAATGCGGGTTGGTGGAATACACATGTGGCAGAATTTCGTTGAAATTAGCCACATGCAGGTTTCCTCACGATGTTTTCCTTCACCGCCGAGCACGAGATGAATTATAAACACAAATTAAGCACATGAAAATTCAGTGGTGCCTGCCTGGGTTTGAACCCGCAATCATCGGTTAATATGCACGCGTTCTAACCACTGGGCCATCTCTTCTCTATTATCATTTCATCAATTATAAATTATTTTAATAACCATCGTTAATGTTTCATCGGTAATTATGTGTCATATGAGAACATAGCTCATATATAACACAATGTTTGTGATACAGCGATACGAGAATTGAATAAAATTTATTAATTTTATTATGATGAATGCATTTATATCAATAATTAAAACGAAATCACCCTTTTAAACGGAACCATCGTTAGTTGTATCCGTATACAACATCCAGACTATAGGTAAATTATTCGTGAAATTTTGCAGTAATTTTAATCACTTAATACGGATATGTATGTCTGATATTGCATTTAATTCCTTTGTGGATGTTCTCTTTTAATAATTAGTTGATATTGATAAATAATAAACATAAAAAACATAATCAGCCTGTAAATTTCCCACTGCTGGGCTAAGGCCTCCTCTCCAGTTGAGGAGAAGGTATGGAGCATATTCCACCACGCTGCTCCAATGCGGGTTGGTGGAATACACATGTGGCAGAATTTCGTTGAAATTAGACACATGCAGGTTTCCTCACGATGTTTTCCTTCACCGCCGAGCACGAGATGAATTATAAACAAATTAAGCACATGTAAATTCAGTGGTGCCTGCCTGGATTTGAACCCGAAATCATCGGTTAAGATGCACGCGTTCTAACCACTGGGCCATCTCGGCTCGGCATATTGATAAATAATTAACCAATATCAGTTACCCAGCTATTCGATGTGCTTTATTGCTTATGAACTATTAATGCTCTGTCACTTTGTATTGAGATATAAACCTTTGTGTAAATTCTGACTATTAATATAGTTAAATTAATATTACATACTTTTACCATTTATAGAATCGTGGGTTGAAATGTTTTGTTGTACAGTTAATAATATACCAGTGAGCCAGTGTAATAAAACGCACAGTCCTGTGCCTTTTATTACAAGTGCGGGCACATATGGTTAATAATTTACCTACGTAATTTCTTAGTGACGATTTACCGTAACGTCGCCGATTTTTCGGTCAGTAAAAGTATTTTATGAGGCCTATTATGAAATAAAAACGGAATAAAATATAATTTAATTAAAAACGGAATAAATTATATGTTAATATGAAGCATTCGAATGAAATCCAGATATTTGGTATATCTTAAGTTAAATAAATGTCTTTCCGCGTCCGTAGAATATGATTAAGCGAAAAATAAGAATCCTTTGTAGACGCAATCGCAAGTAATTCCAACTATAACAACTTCAGATGAACAAACGTAAAATGGTCCGTTCGTGAATAAATATCGACATAACTTAATCTCCGCTATTATAAAGTGCCTTGGATTCTAGTGTTGGCTAAACAAACTTTAAGGTAATTGCATTCTTCTAAACATCATATCTTGTACACCATAGTGAAATAACGTGAAAGCAAAGGCAATTTCTTCTCGTGCGGATTGAAGGAGGAGCCTTGAATTTATTCCACCACGTTCCAAAAAGATATATTTGCCGAATTTAATTGAGCACATGAAGGCTTTCTTACGATGTTAAGCACACGAAAACTTAATAACCGTGTTCCGGATTTGAATCCGCAATCCATGATTAAGGACTCGTTCTAGTCACCGGGCTTTCTCGGCCAATAAACAGTATTTTTTATATTATTATAGTTTTTTATAAGAAGGTATGGTTGTAGCTTCTATTAAATTATCATAAAGATGTACTGACTTGTTGCAGCTATTAATATACGGGTCTTCTATGTAATGGTTGTTTGTTGTTTAAAGCGAGACGTGAGTTCAATATCAAAAGCGTAACTATAACAATATGTACATTATTGATTGAACTGTTAGATTTTACAAAGAAGATGACTTTTTGAGTTTTATGCGCGTCACGTTCGTCCAATCTCAAAAGCGTATTTGATCATACATATTTGTCTTGGTTTGAAAGAACTACAGGCGAAGCCGCGGGCGGAAATTAGTATCTACATATATTTAAGAGTTACTTCCATATTACTTACAATTTTAAATTCGAAATTGTCAACAATACAACAATGGAAACGAGCAAATATTAACTCAACAATATTTTTGACATTTAAATGTGGTAGCATAACATTTTTGATTACGCAACCGATGCGGCCGGGAACGGTTTTAGATAAAACGAGTACAGATTCCTGTCAAACCCGAATATCCGATGAATTAAGCTTTCAAGAAATACATAACCACTAAACCAAAGCAGTCTTCCTCTCCTGGCCGAAAAAGATTTTCTTGTCAAAAAGTTCCAATAATGTACAATAAAATGAAATAGTTATTTTCTTGTGTCTTAAAATAAATGTCCCACTGCTTAGGCCTCCTCTTATATGGCTCCGAAGTCGGTTGATGAACATGTGACGTAAGATCATCAGATGTTTCCTCACGACGTTTTCCTTTAGCGCTAATAGCGAGATGATTTATAAGCATGATAACTCAATAATGCTCGCCTGAATTTAATACCTTTTGGACCTAGCTGACTCATATTTACCGTCTATATGTACTTCTATATATTAAAACGTAAATCGTATCTAACTCAATGTCGTCAGTTTGTTAGGTAATTATTACCCCGGCGGCTTAAACTCCGATTTGGACGAAGTTTATCAAAGAATTCTCAGGGACAGTTCGGATTTAACATGTTTCGATTGTTACATTTCCGTGCCTCGGAATCGAAAAGCTCATAAATCTGCGCCTGATCTCTCACCGGCTATGTCGGATTCATGTCCCATCGGATCATGAGAGTGTGGGGACATAACTATATAAGTGAGAGCATATTTCTGAATTACACTATCATATGGCCTATACACTTGGCAGCAGTATATTGGCTGCCATGTAATTTATTACATCAAATATAATGAAAAATGTCGGGCAAGTATAATTTAGGTAAATGTTATTATTTTGACTCGATGTAAACAGAGTTGAAAATTGATATAGCTTTTTTCAATGGCGTATTATTTCTTCCTAAGTTGGTCTATCTGTACGTTTCAAACAGAGCGTTAGTTTTGATATTGAAGTTTCGATAACATTGATATGTGTGAATTATTTACGTAAGAATTACTAACAATAAGGCCTTAATTCTATACAAATAAAAAAAATAGCTACTTTACAAATCATGACCGCGAGGAATGATAGCAAGCATGCTAGCAGCAATTCGCCGTTGAATCATAATTCCGATCCTCTAAGCAAATAATGAATCAGTCTGTCACCAGAAGTGCCTCAAAAAAACCAGGCGAGTAACAAAAACAATTTACTTAAATCAAACAACTTCACATTTAACGGTACAGATATTCATCTGAAGTAGCTGCATTATGTATGTATATGTAGAATTTTGTTCAATGGATGAGGCGTCAAAGTACTAATGTATCCCTTTTCTTTGAACATTCTACTTCTTTCTTTGCTTTGGTAAACCATATAAGTTTTCTTTTTGCTTTTTGAAAAACATTGCTAAGTTTTTATCGAAGGAGCAATAAGTTATCAATTCTGTTATTTCTTTGTATTAAATAGTAAAACTGGATTTTCATCCATCAACATTTTTAAACTGACTAAAATATGTGTAAACATATGTTGTTTTGTTTTTTGTTGGTAGTTACGTAAAAAACACCAAACAAATGTCCCAGTCAAAACGCAGAAAGGAACATCCAAAATTCTTGGAGTTTATTTCACCACGCTTTTATTTAGCTGGTAGAAGCACTAGTAGCAAAATTCCTTACAGCAAATGTTTGCCTGACTTTGCAGAGCATGAGATGTATTTATCACAAACATATATTAAGGCTTTGATTCCACATCGTTCGGTTTCACATGCATTTGCCCTTATTCAATGGATTATCTCTCAGGTCGGTACGATAATTTGCATTACATAACAATGTCAGTAAAATAGGTCTTCCTTCATTAAAGTACAAAACTCATAACGGGAACAATGCATTTTTATATTTAAAAAAAAAGTTTAATCTTAATTGCAAACGCACTTGAATCTTACTGAAATAATAACACTGTATGAATAAAGACTCGTTCATGTAATGGGTATAATATTTATGGTTCAACGGCCGTGTTTTTAACTAGATGGTGATTTAACATTATATTAACACTAGCTATAACTCATGGTTTCGCTTGATCATTGTCATTTGGTGGAAGAGCTTTAGGCAAGCCCATTTTGGTAGATCACTCATCAGATATTCTACCGCCAAACAGTTTTACGTACTCAGTATTGTTGTGTTCCGGTTTGAAGGATGAGTAACTACAGATACGAGGGACATAACATTTCTTAGTTCCCAAGGTTGATGGTGCACTCATTGGTGACCACTAACCCGTCACTTATTAGGTGGTACATTTTCCCGTTCTACCTATATCATAAATATATGTATTATATAAATCTACTCCTCAAATCTACTCCTGAAACGGAAATCTACAGAAAAAAAAATCGAATCCTAAAATTATCGCATTCAGTTGAACAAATAATATTTTTATATTAATACACGTGAACTTGAGAATAAAATTTACATCTCTTCGAGAATTTCTAAATGATAAACTTAACAAAAATAGATTGCAAATAAGTTTTCACAGAGAAAACTTAAATGTAATAAATTTCTTCTCGAACTATAACCACACGGTCTTTTTTTAAATATGAAATGTTTACTGGGATGTATAAAAATTTTGTAATCATTATAATTATTTTACTATAACACAATAAGTGTGAAACTGCTAATACTGTGAGCACAAACTAAGGATTTGTGCAAGCCCATCTGATACCGATTCTTCTACTATCAAATAGTAATCATTTATATTTCGGTATTCCTGTTCGAATGGTGAGTGAACCAGTGCAAGAACAGGCAAATGACAATGATCAATATTTCTGGCTGTCTATTAGGGAGGATAATCACTTCCTCATCACGTGCGCTTTAAAATCTCATTAGGTAACAGCTTGTTAATATCTTACTGGTGGGCTAAGCCTGCTCTCCATTTGAGGACAATGTTTTTGAGCTTATTCCACTACACCGATCCAATTCCGATTCGGTGGATACATATGTAAATTAGACACATGCAGGTTTCCTCACGATGTCTTCCTTCACCGCCGAGCATGAGATAATTTATAAATACAAATTAAGCTTTGAACCTGCAATCCTCGGTTAAGAACCATGAGTTCTTACCACTCGGCTCTTATTATTCTAGACAGTCCTACATACATCTAAAATTGTTACAAGTTGAAAGTTTATATTTGTAGAAGAAATATTTAATAATATTTCTTTTACAAGTATAAATTTATAAGTGGTTTTTATGTTACACTTAAAAAAGAAAAGCATTTCAAACTGTACCGTATTCTAGGTCAACAGTATGTGAATTATTTTCAGACACACTTGAGATCACAGGAATTTCACTCTAACGACCAACTTATTTTGGTTTAATTTAGTTTGCCTTGATTTGGCATTATTTTCAAAGGAGGTTATCTTTATAGAAGCTGCCTAATTGTCAATAATTAGTAAGAAATAAAATGTCTCGTATATCGAACAAGTCAACCAGAATAAGGACAAATACAAGTGCGACTAAATGGGTTGGTGTCCTTTTATTCGTATCTTATTCTGTAGTCTTTCATTTATAAATAAATAAATAAATATTGGACAACATCACATACATTACTCTGATCCGAATGTAAGTAGCTAAAGCACTTGTGTTATGGAAAATCAGAAGTAACGACGGTACCACAAACACCCAGACCCAAGACAATATAGAAAACTAATCAACTTTATCTACATCGATTCGGCCGGGAATCGAACCCGGGACCTCGGAGTGGCGTACCCATGAAAACCGGTGTACACACCACTCGATTACGGAGGTCGTCGTATATTAGATACTTTAAAATATAAATAAGGCTTCTTCGTAGATTTTTCTATAATAGCTTAAAATAAGATATATAAAAATTATTGCAAAAAAAATGTTCATAATGAATGACATCACCTCATTAATTCTTAAGGATATTCTAAGTGATTAGTGAAAGAGCTGGTCGCTGTGCAATGGGCCAATGATAAACGGTAGGGAACGGATTTAATTGTAAATTGTTGAAATAATTATTCAATATATTTTAATTGAACATACAAAATAAATATAATTAAGTACCAGCCAAGACGGGACCGGATTTAGAGACCTATAGGTAATGGGGAGTCCTGAAATTATTTTTCGAAATCATATGTACGATTTCTTTCAGTAGTGTTTTTCAATATTTTTTGCGGGACATTAATTTATATTTATTTTTAATAAAAATTTAATTCATAATTGAAGTTATATATATAATAAATATTCGACAACATCAAATACATTACTCTGATCCCAATGTAAGTAGCTAAATCACTTGTGTTATGGAAAATCAGAAGTAACGACGGTACCATAAACACCCAGACCTAAGACAACATAGAAAACTAATGAACTTTTTCTACATCGACTCGGTCGGGAATCGAACTCGGGACCTCGGATTGGCGTACCCATGAAAACCGGAGTACACACTACTCGACCACGGAGGTCGTTAATTATGTAGAACGTATTACTTATATATTTAGTATAGTAGATAAAGATCTATATACGCATATCTTATATTAAAACTTTAATCTCGTTAGAATTATGTTTTGTTTCCTCTCTAGTGAAGGCGCCGGGTGACCTGCGCGGGTTCAAACCCAATACACTACTTAGTTTCCATGTGTTTACTTTGTGTTTATAATTTCGCGTGTATCCCGCGCCCTGCATTGAAGCGTGGTGACATACGCACCAAAATTTTTCCAAGAGGGTCTTAGCCCAGTAGTAAGATGTACTCGAATTGCTTTATGTTATTTGAACATTCGACTGTCAAGTTATGTTAATTTCTTTTTACAAATAGTAATTAAACTCACAAATCATTTAACACGACGTTATATTACATAAGCCGGTTATTATATAAACCGAATGTTTTATGTGAGGTATCTTCTCATATGCTTAATGGAGTTCGGTCTCGCTGCTCGCTCTGTTTCCGTTTCCCGTTTTATGCATTGCATGCTTATTTAATAATTAAATCTCGTTTTCGACATTTACGTTCGCCTCTTTTTGACATTTCCTTGATATTCAATGGGGCGCTATTCGGCAGCTAACTTGATTTTGTTTTTTTATAATAAAATTAAAACATAATAAAAAAAATAACTTTTCTAATTTATATACGTTTTATGTAATAACAGGACACTAATGTCGGAAACGATTTATTAAAAATTGCGTAAAATAAATAAAAAGATAGTTTCGTTAATAAGACAAATAAAAAATATCCTTATTACAATACCGCATGTAACCAGCGTAGGGCTATCAAAAGCTTAAAAGCTTTTTTCAAATTCTACTAATAACTCAAAGTCATCCGCCGACTTACTTTCAACCCTAGCGTGGACGTAGGGACAAAATTGGATTTTTCTATCACACGACAATCGGTTCCTCCCAGTAGCCACACAGTAGCTATATAGTGTCCATATGCGTAGAGGCGGAGTACTTCAATCGGTGTGTATGAAAAGTTATGTATGGGAAAGCAGAAAATTGCGTAGCGCAAGGCGGCTTTACGTTACTTTAGGTGAACGTTCGCGTAGTTCTGGAGTTTAGGGCGTTCAAAGAAACAAACTCTTCATTATATTGGTACATATACAGCGACGAAGTATATTTATAGTAAATATCTCTGGCATGAGGAAATAAGAGGGACTCATGACGTATGACGTCACAACACACGAGACTCCTAAAACGGCCTAATATAGTAAAATAATTTCTCAGCAAATACCAACGTACTTGATAACTTTTATTTTTGATATCTACTAAATATTCTGTTACTTTTATTATCAGTTCAGTTATTCAACTTAAGCTTTTATTAATTGAACGCTGGTATTTAAAGGATCGATATATGTTTTGAAAAATACATTGCAATACAATGGCTATGGTTCGCGGCTTAACGAGTTCACTGAAACGGGTTAGATGATACTAGTTAGTTGCACAATAGTGAGGTACAAGTAGGGCACCGTAATTTTAATAACAATACGTTCTTAATAACACATTTTTACATTCGTGTGGTTTAAAATAAAAGAAACATTTTTAATATTAATTATAATAATATAATTCATGTTTATGTATGATATGTTTTTTTTTTTTCCGTTTTTGGATTCACATACGTGGTTATTCACATACGGAACACTTATTTAATTATATATAAGAAGGCCGAAAACGTTGCAAATTCAAATAGTTTTTATTTCACTTTTTTTGGTGAGAAATTATCACGCGATAAACGACTCTTAAACTTGGCGGGGTTAACTAAGAGCTACGAAAAGCACGTAAAGACGTTGATCCTGCGCCTAAACTCTTTTCAGTCATGAAGGATTTTCAATCTCAACGGATTATAAGATTGAGTTAATAGAGACTGTGTTTGGGAACACACTAGTGCACTACAATATGTCCCACGCAGTTGAAAGGTCTCTCTTTTTTTATGTTATAGGGGGCAAACGAGCAGGAAGCTCACCTGATGGAAAGTGATTACCACCGCCCATGGACATCTGCAACACCAGGGGGGTTGCAGGTGCTTTGCCGGCCTTTAAGGAATAAGTACGCTCTTTTCTTGAAGGTTCCCAAGTCGTATCGGTTCGGAAAAACCGCCGAAGATAGCTACCGTGACAATGAGGTTAGGACGACATTAAAAGCATATTTTCAGTATAATGTTTTTAAAAGTTAAACAAATGGGTTTAGAGTTTCAGTGATTCATTCTAGGAGTATAAAACATTTTATTAATTATTCGATTTAAGATGTAGCGTATAATATTGGTCTTTTTTTTAATTGTTATTGTATTATTGAAAATAATTTCTAAATAAACAAGCTGTGAAATAATATGTTTAATAAAAATTTAAATATTTTTTAATATTCAAATTATCTGAAATTGAGCCGCTCCAGCACCGAGTTTTCTCTGGTTAGGTTAGGTTAGCCAAAAAGCATTAATCAGATTTATTGTTTTTCGATTTGAAGGCTGAGTTAACCAGCCACTAAAGGCACAAGATACGTATCATCTTTGTTCTCAAAATTGGAGCCGCATTGACGATGTAAGAGTGGTCGATATTTCTTACACTGCCAGTATAGGAGGTGTTGACCAATTACCATCAGATGAACAATTTATTTAGATGATTGCCTCTTTTAAATAAAAAAATACAAATTCATGTTGAATTTAAACGAGTAAACACCCGTCGAGAAAATTAGCCAAACATACAAACATTATTTTGTCAACTAACCAACCTAATTCTCCGATAAAATTATTATCAATCTTTCGGAAAAAATATATACCTTGTAGATTTGTAATACAAGTATAAATAATAATTAAAAAAGAAAAAGTAAGTATATTTAAAGTGGGTACACCTGCGTAGCGCACTTAGGTACTTATATGACAATATTATATACGAGTTCTAAAATATTTTTCAACGCGCATCATCTCACCTCATATCAAAATTTAATATTATTGTATTTTATTTGGTAGTCACCCTCAATTCAATCGAAAAATAAAGAAATCTTATTGCTTTTATTAATTATTATTTAGTATATAATAGTTTAAAATATTTCTTATTTTTAATTATTATCCTTAGGTTTAATTTTTATATTCAATATATTACATTGTGTAATATCGTAATGCATGGTGAGACTACCTGTAAGTTGTAGAACTTTTGCCTTGATAATTTTGAAATGTAATTTTTTTATATTTTTTATTTCGGATGTGATATTGTATCTACTGTTGGTTGTCCTAATGAAAATAAAATTAGCTACACGAAGCTATATAAAACCTTTTTTCCAATATCAATTTTATAATTTTCAATTTATATCGCTGTCGGTAGTACGTACGTACAAATCTCATTTATACGAGTTCTCGGGAACGCGTATCTATATTAAAATCTCATTGCGCAATATTATTACGAACATCACAACAGATATGGTACACTCTTGGTACTTTTAAAAGAAAATATTTTCTTTGTAGACACTGTGTGATTTAAATTTCAATTGTCGAAGAGATTGTATATTCATAAGTGGTGTAATCCATTTGAAAACACAGAAAAAATATAATTCATTTAAAATTCTACTTAGAGTATGAAAACAATATTTGGATTTTATAATCCAAATATTATAACAATAGCAATTCATACCGTAACGCTTTCACTGGTAGGGTTTTCTGTTTGTGGTTATACAACTTATTCATCAGTTTTTCCACTGGCCTACTAACTAACAATAATAGAAAAAATTTATTATTTTGTTCGGCTTTGAAAAATCTATGATGCAGTTTGACTAAAGGCACAACGGACATCACATCTTAGGTTCACAAATCTTCACTTGTAAATTTCTTATATTGCCCGTCTATGAGCAGAGCAGCTTATCACCGGATAGCCTATTTGTCAGTGTCAATCCTTTCCATTTCTAAGCAACGACATGAAGTACTTCTACATTAAGCGACTGAAGTATTCCTTATAAAAGAACCGTTTGAAAATTTATTTTATCATTTGACAATGGAACTTGAATAAATAAAACAAAACAAAACGCTTGCTCAATCCTTGTTCATTACGCATGTTTAATTATTGCTTATTTATTCGTTGAATAGATTATATTATAATGAATACAAATAGAACTTGCTGCGGAAGTCCGGAAGACTTTCGTTCCGTGCAACATAAAAATGAGCAAGTTCTGCAACATGAAAGTCAAATATTTATTTTATTAAGTAAAGAGCCGAAGTAATTAAATATTGTTGTAAATAAGACAATTAATTCCTGACATGAATTGCATATCTTTAACTCGTTTAGCTTGTGCTCATAATTAATTCATCTCGTGTTCGGTGGCGAAGGAGGGCAATGTGAGAAAACCTAATAAAAATTCTGGCACTTTTGTTCTAACGCGCGCTGGAGTGTGGTGAATAAGCCTTTCTCTTAAAGAAAGGTTTAGATAGTCTTTGTTTTTTTTTTACCCCTGGCAAGGTGTATGTAAAATTTCATTTTCATTTCGCGTTTATCGGTTGAATAGCTGAGACCCGGACGGGTAACAAACGAACTCACTTTCACATTTTTAATATTATATAGTTGTGATTAATTTACTAGGCTGTTATCATAACGTTTTTATAAGATTAAATTAAATATAAAACAACACCTATAAATGATCAATCTATCGAAAATAATATAATAATATATTATAATTTAAATGCAACCTTCAGGGGTCGTCCATTAGTCGAAAGGGTTTCGAAAAAATCACGAAATATTACAAGTTTATTGTAGTGAGCAAAGCGTGTGGCCTTTATTCGCAGTCAATATGCGGAGTTCTTTCGGAAACCTTCGGTACACCTTACCCGATTTTGAAGTCGTCCAGTAGATTATATATTCCGAAACCTACAGAGTTAAATAACGATGGCAATATGTTTGTTAGATTCTTCTACTTCGATGTCTTGGAATACCAACGCATAAGGACTTTGACAAATTACGTAATCACCTGTAGCTATCTTAGCTTGAAGAGTAATCTTCAGCAGCTTGTGGAGAGGACTTGCCAGTGGTCTGGCCTGATACTGATACTTCTGTTCAAAAAAGAATGTTAGGGCAGATGTGAATTTCAGAAGCAATCTAATGATCCAAGCAAGAATAGTTCCAAAATTTTCGTTTTCTACGTATCGATCGTTCGTGATACTCTGTAATGTACGCAAAAATGACGACGACAAATGGCTTGATCAAGCTATTGT
Organism: Vanessa tameamea; assembly: GCF_037043105.1. Classification (NCBI taxonomy): domain Eukaryota; kingdom Metazoa; phylum Arthropoda; class Insecta; order Lepidoptera; family Nymphalidae; genus Vanessa; species Vanessa tameamea. The sequence continues at coordinate 14,398,429 of NC_087341.1, forward strand.
TCAGTAAAGCACAGTGCGATGATTTTATTCACTGGTTACAAATGTCTCGCTAATAAATGATCCGAGGACGATGTCCATAAAACATATGATTTGAATGGAATTTTAGTCAGATAATAATTGTCTTATACGTTATTAATGAACAGCAATTAATCTATTAATGAAGCAGAGATGATGAGAGATTGGATACTAAACGAGAATCTTAACTGAAGTGATTAAATCAAGACTAATACATATTAGTAATTAATTATGATCGTGCGCTTAATTCGTATGGATTGGATGAACTTCTACCATATAAACATATATATTTACCTTAGTAGAGAAATTCCAGACTCTAAGAGAAGTTACAGAGTGTTACTTTATTTTTCATTCTTGTTTTTCGTAGAGTAAAAAACAAAGCCTCATATTTTGTATTTGTAACTATAAATTCCAGCATATAATTCCATTAGGGGATGGGATAATTATCCATAACACAGTTTATGTAAATAACCCTTAAATAATAATAAGTTCCACTATTTTAAAAGTTCCAAACAACACGTAAATAGAGTACTTAGCTGATGGTAATATTTAATTAAAGTCATACTTATTTTGTAAACTCATAAGCTTATTATAGTAGTATTTACTTCTTGCGCCAATAAATTGTTATTATTATTATTTTAGCATAATTAATTATCTTCTTTATTGATTTTTTTTTTATTATTATTAAATTCCATCACGTACACATTAATGTTATTATCTCGTTGAATAATACATACTGTAACGTTAAGCTATCAAAAGATTGTTGAGCGTTGTTGAGCGTATGTATGTATTGTTTAGAAATCAATTTTTAGAATGGAATGTAGGTCATATTGAGGTTGAAATACTATTGAGGCATGATAGCAAAAGCCCGAACCTGTAGGTTGTATTTTGGGGATGTCATAATTCCGAATGGAACTGGTCCTTTCGAATTTCAAATGTTACGTTATTTTCTTTTCTTTTTATATTTTGTTTTAAGGCAAGCAATATTATTTTTTTTTTGTATATTACATATTAAATTACATTGTGGGTCTTATATAACATTCCTGAGTGATTATCGAGAATGTTAAAACATTTTTTTTTTATGATAAATTATACTTATATGTATTTGGTAATAAAATATTTTATAAATGACGATTTACGTTAGACTTAACCTACGTACTTGGAAATCCACTAATCCATTTTTGGTATACTTCATTATCATTATCATTAGCAGCCTGTAAATTTCCCACTGCTGGGATAAAGGCCTCCTCTCCCTTTGAGGAGAAGGTTTGGAGCATATTCCACCACGCTGCTCCAATGCGGCTTGGCGGAATACACATGTGGCAGAATTTCGTTGAAATTAGACACATGCAGGTTTCCTCACGATGTTTTCCTTCACCGCCGAGCACGAGATGAATTATAAACACAAATTAAGCACATGAAAATTCAGTGGTGCCTGCCTGGGTTTGAACCCGAAATCATCGGTTAAGATGCACGCGTTCTAACCACTGGTCCATCTCGGCTCGGCTGGTATAGTTATGTATACAAAAATATCCGCCAAAGTCTCTCGTCGCACTTATCTTGTACTAATATTCACAGCAGATAGCTTTCCAATCAATAGAGCGACTTAGCAAAGAAACGAAATAATAATGTCGCACATTGATTTCAAAAAATTAAAATTCATTTCTAAAAACAAAAATAGCACGTTTCTTACTATTATTATTAAAAAAAAATGCGTGTCTTGAGACACCCGGTTGGAAGTTGTTTTCGCCATGTAATTATATGTTTTATATAATGGAATAATTTACCAGCGCTTAAGAATATATTTATGACAAGAAATTAAATTGTTATTAATAATACTACGTTAATAAAAAATATGCAAATGAACAGATCAAGTTTAAATAACGATCACTCATTTCAGTAGTTCACTCAACTAAAAGGCGTGTGAACTAACTTCGTTACAATAAAGATATTCAATGTAGCGGAAGTCAAAAGTGAAGGAGAATACGTTGATTACAATCAACAGTTTCTATGCTCTTAACTGTGTTTATAATTGATATATATATATTTTTTATATTCGGCGACAAAGGAAACATAAATGGATTGAATGAAAATCTGTTTAATGTGTTTCCACCAACACTTAGTACCCAAGCATTGGAACAAATACAGGCTGTTGTATAGTTAATACTCGCAAAAAGATTTAGGATCTTATAAAACCAATTAAGAGGAGAAATTGTTGGCCTTCGTCTTTATTATTTTACAAAAAAAAAATCAAAGGCGAACTAAAAAGTCGAATGTAACAAAATTAATATACTAAAGCTTTATATCTAAGAGTCGTTCTTCTCCCGAATTTAATTTAATAAATAACATAGGTACATCTCTTTGTTCTATTAGAATTTTCTTCGCGATAAAAGAAAAGGAAATAGAATTAATATAAAAAAAATGATCAGAAAAATTTAGGTTAAACTGCTAAGATTGTTAGGAATTCGGGTTCATTAGCAATTAGTGACCCGAGGCATAGAATTCGACAGAAAAATCGATTTCTTGGCTAGAATTCTCGATTTTCGATAATATGTGCGAGTATCCAGTCTTATAATTGTTTAATATCTGGCAGTGATTTCTTTTAAAATATGATGATAGATAAATATTTGTTAGTTTTATTTATATATAAATATTTAATAAAACTCTCTTTCTGTCATCAGTAATTTAACATTCGAAAGAAAATGACAAAGCATTGTTTAACCATAATATTATATATGCTATATTAATATATAAAATATCTAGTTGCCTACTGAGTATAACTAAATATTAAGTCGAAGTTCATATAAACGCTACGTAGCGTTGATATTTGAAAACAGTTTTATAAAAATAATATCATTAAATCAATAGTCCGTCGCTGATACACATATTAAATACAAAATGTATTAATTTCAGAGCAAATTATTTTTAACACTTTTGGCTTGCTGTAGCCCAGCATGACTGCCCTCTTTAGGAAATGTTCGGGAATTATTTAGCCACATACAAATTCACTTGATAGTAGGACTTCGGGCAATCTCTATGTCCTATTCTCTTAACCATATATAATAAAGAACGACCTAAATCTATAATGACTATATCAAATTGGATTTCCATGGGGCATAAAAGACCGCATGGCCGGATAGACATCGGTTGAAAAAAAATTTAAAACTAAGAAAAATCAATAAAAACAGCATAGAACATTCGCTTTGTTTTTAATGTTGTTCATACACGAAATCGTGTAAAATTGTAGTATTTCGTAGTAGTTACCGCGTAGTATCTCGATAATGCCGAATATGTATACGATCTGACAGAATATTCTATTAGTATTTGCTTATGACTGTTGTTAATATTCTTATCATATTTTTATTATTAAAATCGCATCCTATAAATAAATGTATATTACAGTTTTTCGTTTAAATATATATAACTTATGTTTAAAGTTATGCTGCAAACCGCGCTTGTAGAGCCTCTATTGGACGTTGTTTGGAAACTAAGTAACAGCATAGCGCCATCTAGCGAAATAGTGCAGAACTAGTACTAGTAGTAGCTAAAGCACTGTGCACGCCATCCTATCTCGATCATCCGTATAAATAGATGCAGTGTTAGTTAATTTGTGGATAGCTTATGACTTAAACGAAATGCTTTCTGAAAACGCGTATAAAACAATCAGGAAACGCGAATATAGATAACATTTAGCATACTCGAGGATGTTCATATAAAGACTCTGATGCTTACCTTGACATTAAGAATTTTGTAAGATTATTTCGTGTTCTGTGACAAAATGTGAAAACAAACATTTAAACATAGATTGTGTTTTCGTCAACATTCCGGCAGTTTCATCAAGATTAAATTATTACGCTTAAGGTACTTATGAACAGTTTTAACTAACAATATAATTTGCACATTCGACTCTACTAACATTTCTTAGAACGTAAAAAAATGCTTGCTAATCATATTTTGTTACAATATTTACATACTACTGAAGTTTCTTAGTATGTCGAATGCGTGACCTAATTCGACCGAATTAAAACTACTTAAGTTTTCGGTATGAACGGAACAGTAACGATAAACAAGATTTATTTTTAACCAAACGTTAGGAATAACGCTTACAACGCACAGACGTCATTACCATGGCAACGACCAAATTTTGAACGCAGTGATTTAAACATGATTCTCAAATAAAGTGTCATTAGTATCAGTAAACAATTAAAATGCGAACGCTTTTGTGTTTTATGAAACGAAATAAATTCGAATATAATATGGAATAGAAAATATTATATTTAATTATTATTTAATGAGAAAATATCTATAATATATTGCAATAAACAACTTGAACGCAAAGTATCGTTTCCATAAGGGTTTTTAAACAGTGTTTTTTTTTTTTAAATACATTAATCCGATTATATTTACGTCATTTTGACCGAACTTTAAAGACCAACCAGAAATCTAATCTTGCAGGCGTATGACACTCTCTGAATCTATGATACTCATAGTCTGATGGAAGAGCAATCCGGTTCGACCTGAGAGAGATCAGGCGCTGAACAGAGCTTAAACACCACTATCTCTTTGCTGATAAGGAGAATTCCTCAACAGAAACTTATTGTACTCTAAATTGGAATATGAAACCAAAACTCGGGATCTGCAAGCTTTATAAGTTAGCTTTTGAACAACGAAGTTGTTAATAAGTATTACATAATTTACATAAATATTCAGAGACAAAATTTATTTAAATCTTAAATTATAATTATGGACTATACAGATAATTATAAAGTTTAGAGTTGTTGGGTTAAATTGAGACTAGGTCATGTATTATATGCCTCGTTACAAGTTTAAATATAGTTGTAAATCTCCACAGCTTTTAAGCTACTTGAAGTTATGCACGGAAAATTACAGACCGTTAGTGGATAGGAAGAAATGCTAAATTAATAAAATTGTACTTTTGGGAAATGAGGTTTACTAACTTAAATTTAATCCTCATTTTCCATAATGACTAAGACTTTGTCGTTTCTTAAGTCAATAAATTCAAATGACTTATTCCATACATTCTTTAAAAATTTTAGGTCCTCTGAATAACTCGAATCGTTATTATAATACGAGTAGATCGTTTACGTCAAATAGTTGACGTGCGATATTGATTACAATAATTATTAGATTAGTAGAATGCAAGCGTTAAAGTAGCGTGTCAATGTGGGTTAATTTTCGGCGGTGGCTATCATATTAGTGTGTATCTTTATTTTTAACTGTAATCCATCTGCAAAGTTCTTCACCTACTTGACACTCTAGTTGTCCGCTAGTTCTAGACATAAAGAATATATCGCTATTCAATTAGGAAGAGATGGCTTCACTTATATATACTATCAAAACCATTGTCACTATGAATTTTTTGCAAAATTTCTTTTTAACCAGGTCGAAATAAATACTAGTTGCAACAACGATGTATTGCAACGCCATCTAGTGGCGCTTTACAACAAAGTGGATTAAATTTAAAACTTCTTCATGAATGAAAAATACATACTCATATATGGTAACTTGTTAATCTCAAAAATTGATAGCTACGTTCATTTATGTAATTATGACCAATCACAGAATAATATTGCAATGGAAAAATAGCTACAGTTTTCATTTTGTTTTTAATACTTAGAGTTATATAGATTAATTTACTAAAAATACTTTCTTGAGTAAAGCTCTAAGTAAGCCCCGGTCACGTTAAATTAAAAAATCGACGTGCATTAGTATAAAATGTCGCTTGTGCTTACAGAATGTTTTGGTGTGAGGGAGACTACCTTAGCAATACGAGGAAAAAAATAATCAATTTTATTTTATTTATTTTTAGTTAATTTAACGTAGGGTGTTATCGCCTTCGTGTGTGAATCTATTCGCAAGTATGTTCGGTACATTTTCAAGCTGGAACTAAAAGTTCTGTGTGTAAAGTAAATGTAGAGATGTGTAATTTAATATTATATTAGGGTTATAATGAAGCTATGTCGATAATGTAAGTTTAGATATTAGCAGCTATATAATTAATTCAAAGCGAGCGAAGTTCGGGCACCGAGTCAAATATTTACACATGTACGGTGCCTGCCTGTGCATTCGATGTGGGTTTATTATTCAGGATTATGATCGCATAGTAATTGGTCCAATCTTACAGAGTAAGATGACTAAGATCAAGCCCAAATCACGAGAAGGATTAAAATTAAATTTTTCTTACAGTATATTTTTTATAAATTTAAATAATAGAACATGATCATTATTATTTATGTAACTATTTAAAGAAATTTCGCTGTCGAATTTAGGCACCTTTTCCTTTCGAGGAGCTCATACAAGTTTCCTCGCGTTATTTTGCTTCACCGCCGAACGCGATATGTTTAAAAAAAACCGGCATTCTTCGGTGAAGATCCAGTATTCCATAACCATTGTGTCATTATGTATCTAACTAATGGAATATATGAATAAATGTATTCAGCAAATACTGAATAGGTAATTATTTAATATAAATTATAAACTAATATTATGTTATCATAATAGTTTTAACTTGATTGATTTCGTTGTAAAATAGTTGTTAATTATTGTCATTTCGTATGATATGCGACGCGTTGCGAATAAATAAATGACTATCGAATAAATATTATTTAAATATATTTGTCACCGTTTAACATTTAATTAGATCGTTGTAATGACGTTACTTACCTTGGTTAGCTAAATGTTAATTCCTATAGACAGTGCGATTTAATATTAATAAATAAATTATTTATTTCACTTCAAAGATTTAATGTACACAACCACAATTACCAAATACATTCACTACGTCTAACATTTAAACAAAACATATATGAATATATATGTATCAAATGATAAGTATAATATATAAATTGACAGCCAGTAATCATTTACTGGTAATAGACGTCTGACATACCATGGCACCTGTAATTTTCTTACAATGTCACAAATGTGTATTTAATATGATTAACGTTCATATTTTACGAGCTATCTGGTCCAGATGTCTTTTGCCAGCAATATTTACAATAATATCGTAATAACATTACGATTAGCGCAAAAAAAAAAATGTAAATATAAAATATATATATATAAATATTTTCATAGTAGGTACTCATTTATATTAATTTAAGCAGAACCGTCTGTCGCGTGTTATGTAATAAAACCTTCTCCGAACGCCGCACCTTCTGGTATATGTTTTATGTTTATTGGTTTAGATTTTTTTTTCATTTTGATCCCAATTTTGACCCAATAGAGAGAATGTGTTACTTTTAGAGTATAAATATATATCTACACAGACTTTGATATGCTATTTTAAATTGAAACAGAATTTTCACTACGACTATTTGACTTACAAAAACTATTTCCCTCTACAACTTCAGTGTCAAGTCTAAAATTGATAACTTATAACTCATTTTCAATCTGTTAATTACGCATAAATATATGTACTAAAAATCAAGCCATTTTTATTGTACGTAGAAGTTTAAGTAGTTCTGAAACCTTTAAAGTTGAACTTTACAGGAGATTAAACAATCATTCTACTCAAAACTCTAAAACAACTTTAAAACGAATACGGCCTCTCAATATGTGAAAACAGGCCGGGACTCCATATGTATTTAATAAGGAAATACTAGCTATCAAACGTAAATAAATATTAACTAAAAGAAATAATTCTTAACTTAACTTATTCAGTTTAATTGCGCGACGAAGTGTAACTTTCTTTTGCTCGCAATAAATTAAAATATGTTAGCCTCAGAAAAATCTGATCTGAATATTCGTATGAACCGATAAAATAAATTCTTAAAATATATTTATATGCTTATATTTGCAATTTACCAAAAGCAGGGACATTGGCAATTAAATCATATACTGAAACTCATGGACATATTTAAAGGAACCTAAATTATTATTAAATATGTATTTATTAATCTGGTTAGTGATTTTAACATTCGCGAATGCCCCACCAACCTCGGGAGCTAACGTGGCGCTGTAGTTGAATTTTCTCACTGACACTTCAAACCGTATCACAACAGTACTAACTATTGCTGCGGCGAAATACCTGATCAATCTCTCTAATATATATATTTTTTAATTTCAAATCGATAAATTTAATCGTAAATTCGAAACACATTCGCAAATATTATGTTTAAACAAATTCGCCATTTATAAGTTCGTCTAATTATGTCCATGAATGTACAGTAGTTCACAAGCAATAAAACTACAATTTAACTAAATACAAGGAAACATTAAGTCATATTGATAGTTATAGAAACAACTCTAACAATATACATCATATTCATATGCATAGTCTAATTTCTTTGTATTGATACAATACATGAAAGATACACACACATACACAGATATTGTTAACAATTAAACATAAAGCAGAGAGTCATCGCAGCAGGCAACACGTATTAAACTACAACATCACTTCATAACACATTGATCTATAAAATCATCAGATGTCATAATAATGCGAATTTAAAATTGTTACGTACGTTGCATAGAAATAAGATATGTTTTTCAATTAATATATTATGAGCTTATAGCATTTTGCGAAAGAATTGTTCACTTTTGTATTGTGCAATAAAAAACAATTTTGTCCTTTATGTGCACACTTATGTTAAATCTATAAGTTATATACTTCTGTATTTATATCATAAAAATGTTAATCTTTTGTAAATTAACATCCCTTCAAATGCATTTATCAGAATAAATATGGAGACATGTAAAATATCAGTGAATACTTGCTTCTATAACTTATTTTTTCTATGTAATTGCGATTTTTTTCATGACATTGGCGAAATAATCTCCGATCATTTAGCATATATTTTGAGACATTTGATGATTTGGAAAGAACAGAAATAAATAAATAAATTACATAGAGCAGCCATTAACAGATTGGCATCGCTTTCCTAATCGCAATGCTTTTACAGCGAACAAGTAAAATAACCATAAGAAGACATTTCTTGCATTTCATTTAGTAAACATCGATTATATTATTATACGTGTTACTTGCACGTTGGTACTACTCGGTGCACGCTCCGATCGCTCGTCAACGCTGTAGTCGCCACCTGAAATTTTAAGACACAAATGATTAATACAAATATAATTAATCATTATTATTTGATTTATGATGGGCTGTTCTCATTGTACCTGAAACAGTTCCAAGTATTAGTTTAATAAAAAAAATAATGTTCTAAATATTTTTGAAAAGAGAATGCTTGTTTATGTACGAAATATGATCATGGTTGTTTGAACATTATCATAAAGACCCAGTCAGCATCAATAACCAGACATTAACAGTGGCTATATAAATATACCACAATGTTGTGCGGTTTTATTAACAATGATTATATTACTATTTACTTGGTGGTAGGGCTTTGTGCAAGCCCTGGTCTGGGTAGGTACCACCCACTCATCAGATATTCCACCGCTAAATAACAGTACTCTGTATTGTTGTGTTCCGGCTAGAAGGGTGAGTGAGCCAGTGTAATCACAGACACAATGGACATAACATCTTAGTTCCCAAGGTTGGTGGCGCATAGGTGATGTAAGGAATGGTTAATATTTCTTACAGCGCCATTGTCTATGGGCGGTGGTGACCACTTACCATCAGGTGGCATATGCTCGTCCGCAAACCAATGCCATAAAATATATATATAACTTGAACACTTAATATTCTATGTTGTTGTTCAATTTGGTCCTACTCAAAATGGACGAAAACCCTATAAAATATAGCTTGGACATTTCTATATCCGGAAAATATTATGTATTCAAAAACTGATCTTTGAAATTAAAATTCAACAAATGTTGATAATTTTTGGGAAAACGTAGACCGATTCCATTAATTTGAAAGTGTTAAACTTTCGGATGTATGTGAAATCAATGGATTCTGAGCGTCGACAAAATGCACGACACCCAAAGTAATGCATTATTGCATTGCAGTCGTCACTTGTCTCTTGTTGTGTTTACGTTCAATTATAACTTATAAATGCATTGCCTGAGATTTAATTACAAGAAGAGATTTAATGTTTTTTCATAATTTACCTATTCAATATGACTGTCGAGAGTTCCAATCGATTTTTCATATTTCGTCACGCAATTTTCTCATGACACCTCATTGATCATGTAAAATTCATTTGGATGATGATTATTTGTATTTATTTGAGGAATAAATCTATCATGAACTCAACCACCTTTTACAGATCGATACATCATAGCACATCACAGACACTTGAAAAACAAAAATAATTCATATACTCACAAATCAACATTGACGGGTAATATTTTCAAGACTACACTATAAAACAATACTCCGTCTTTTCGTTTTTCAACACAGCGATACCAATACCGTTTCACTTAAGTTCATAAATATTTTATGACGTTAATTCTATAATCAAACACCACCGGGAAGATTTTATTTTTAACTCAATTTCAAGGACACTGTATTGATTGGCGCAAGTCCTTTGGTCACCTGAGTGCAGCGCCGCGATTTGCCCTATTCTAAAACTAATGGACTCGTTCACTGCCATCTAGTAGGTTTCTGAGGTATCACTCAAATGCAGTTTGCACCCTTGCACTGAAACGAACCTTTTTTCAGTTCTAGTTTCCGTTCAAAATCCGAAGCGTGGCGCTGCTGAGCTCATTCGGTTATGTATGTACATACGTACGAGTATATAATATTAAGTATACTTGATACTTGTAATGACTGATTAACTGTGTTATCTTGCGCTTTTTTTTATAGTATTGTTTTTTTTTTTTTAATAAGGGATTTGACAATGGTTAGAACACGTAACAGAGCTTGCGGGTTTATTAAGAGATTACAAATTTACTTAACCCTGCTATTATACAAATAAATAGATCCTTAGCTTTACGAGAATTTCTTGGATGAAAATAAGATATTTTTACCTTGGTACCTAATTGCAGTAGTGGAAAACAACCGGCTTTAAAAAGATAACATTTTTTTATATTATGATTTGTATTATTTACATAAATTAATTCTTGTTATTTTCATAAATCGCACCACACTTACGCCCGATCAAACATCTGTATATAGGCTTGATTTTAGGGTAATCCCCGAATAATTGAACTAATGAAATGTCATATACTTAATTAGGGATTTGTGTTTTACTTCTTTACATAATGTTCGGTGATTACGAATTTTCTTATTTGTTCCATCCCTGAATTTTTTAGAAATCAAATCGTGACAGTATATTAATATCGAAATTAAAACATTCTTTGTTCCAGTAGGCTCATAAAAGCGTATTTTAATCTTAATGTTACGATAGGTTCGTTTGTAGATTCTGCCGAGAAAACCCGACAAGAAACTCGTTTGTTATTAAAGCAAATCCAATGCAATTAGTAATATTGATATGATATTAATTATTATTGTTATCGCGCAACAGACTACATGAAATTGATTAACAAACTGACGTCAAGTAATCAATTTACGAATCAGTGAACTGCCTCTGTATAATAGGAGAATAGGCTGACGCTTGACCACAATCGCACCTAATGCAGCCTAAGATGAAGCATGCTCGTTGCCGATAAGACGCCATTTCACTCTTGACTTGAAGATACACACGGATTACAATGTTAAAAACAGACACTTGGAATATTCCAAATTTAAAACATCATAAAATTAAAAGAAAACATAATTGCTTAATAAAAAAATCTTTTTTAATAACATTTGTAGGCAAATAAGTCGCTTATTGGTAAGTGGTCACCACTGCTCATAGATTGGTGCTATAAGAAGTTTTACCCATTTCTTTTCATGCGCTACTAATCATGGGAACAAAAATATTAAATCCCTTGTGCCTATCGTTAATCCGGCTCACTCCCCCTCAAACCGGAACAAAACAATACTAAGTATAATATATTATGAGCGGTTGGTACCCAGAAGGGTTCGCACAAAGCCCTACCCCAACTTAAAACATAATAAGTACAATACACTTAATATTAGTATGTAATTATTGCAGACGGTGCAAAGGATTATGTAAATGATAAAAGTAATTAAAAGTAATTGAGTATACATTACAATAGCTGTATTTGATATATTTTTTTTAAGATTTAGAGTGGCTACTGAAATTTTTCAGAGTTTCTCTCGATAGAATCTACGTCCAACCTACGTACGGTACGTACTTATTATGTTAAAATTAACCTTATAAAATGTCAAAAGTGCCTATGTAGCGTCTGATTAAGGTGGACTTCGGAAAACATGTCACTAACATAAGATTTTTACCCAATCCAAAAACCAAAAAGTATTTTATTATTTACTTTAATTATTTTAAAACAACATTGTTAAAATAAACAACAAATCAACAAGACTAAACTGAATAAAGTTTGAATTTGAATTGAATTGTGAAAGTAATATTTAACTGAAATTGAAATAATTAATTAACCATTGTTCAAATTTTACTATAGGAAAAGCGCATATTGGCGAATTAATAATAATAATAATAAAACTATTGGTTAAATTCAATCGTTTTAAAAAGTTCTTATATATTCTCTACGTGATAGATATATGAATTGTCATTTCATCTCGTCATATCTGAGATATTCACATCCAGTACAAACCATGACAAAAGAATCATGGATCAAAGTAGACAATCCTATGTGAAATTCTTTTTCAGGAAAATAAGATTGCATTGAATAGGCGTTCGAATGGAATCGGGTTTTATATCATATAATCCGTTCAAAGATTTAGTTGCAAATGTATAAAATACATAATTTTTCTTTTTGATGTTATGTAGACTACTATTTTTAAAAATCATAAAAATAAAAACATATTTTCGAATTATTTACATATTTTCATTGGCTTGCTTGATTCCAAGCAAAGAAAGCAGATTTTTCCTAAACTAAAATAATACAGTTTTAATTTTCAACAATCATTAATATTTATTATTTCCATTGGCTGATCTAGGTAGTCATTAGTATATGCGAGGGCTACGAAATTTGAATTGACGTCGGGCTACAACACATCTCAAATCCGATATGACATGTGATCAGTTAACTATGTAAAGCACAATTGGTCTATATACCTGCCGACATATTTGGGTTACGTCAATTAGAAGATAACACGTGCAAGTGAGTAATCACAGTTATATTTACTTGCATAAAGTAATGCAAAAATCTTTATTAAAAGTATGAAAATCTTTATTAAAAGTATGACACCTTTTGCCTCCACTGGTGATAGGAAGGAGGAATGGTCCGTTTTTTGCCCAGAGGATGGAAATTGCGATTCAACGGAGATTCGTTGCTAATTTTCTTGCCCTCATTCCACGCGTTCATGATTTATACAACAAATATTTTTAATTCTTATTTGTATATGTTAACTAATGTTAATAAATAAACAATTTGAAGAATTTGAAAGATTGAAGCATCAATGACGCAATGGTTTAAGGGCCGCCTAGCGTTGTAAAAAAGTCGCAGGATCGATCCTGACCCCTTGGGCTATTGTCGTCCCCTCTCCTAACCCAAGTTTTAAGCTTAATTGGAGGGGTAAATAGGAATATTGGTGGCTACTGTTGTTAAATAATACTTGTATAATATAATATCACTTATAAACGTGGCCGATACAAGTTAAGATATTTGATTTCGCAATCCGATACTGTCCGATGATGTCTGACATGTTGTCAATAAAGCTTAATGGCTCTGTTCAAATTCAAGGCTATCAGAATCTCGGAGCCATTTAATAGCGTTGTTATTATAATAACACAATAGGATCGAATTTAGCCGAAATTTCAAATAATTATTCTTTATTACTTTACTGGATACCGAGTTTACCTACTTCGTAATCGTAAAGGTTGAAATTTTAGACCGTAATATTTAATGTGACAGCACGATGTAAGAAAATTAGAAGTCAATGTACATTGTAATCAGCTGCTCAATATCTCGTTACGGTAGCTTGCGAGAACCAACCAGTGCTGCCCCCGAAGAAACGGCGAGGCTGCCTCTGGTTTTTAGTGGGTATTCTGGTGTAATAGGACGCATAGGCGTCCTGGCCACCAGCAAGTCGCACATACCTCCCAGCTTTATGGCGTTTTACCGGCATTAAGATCAATAGAAGATAATAATAAGTAAAAAAGACATGTTTGATTCATCCCGTCGTAATCTGGTAATAGAAAATTTATAGTCACGATGAGATCCTTCGTCTTTATTTTAATTTTTCCCATGGCTCGGGATAAAGTAGTCAGAAAGTAAAAGTAGTAGAAAATTGCTGGTAGTCCGCCAAACGATTGCAAACGGGCGCTTCATCAGATTATAGGTTATCAGATTTACGGCAGCCTCCAGCTAAGTGAACCTTAGCTGGAGGGTGCCGTAAACGTTGTCTTCTCCTACGGAAAACGGTCCTTCGATATACGGGATACTCCCACTTCAGTCTGCTAATTTTGCAAGTTATGCCTGTAGCTCTATTTCTTCTCCCGATAAAATCATATCTCATTAAACTCCAAAGATATTCTTATTAAAAGTTTAATAAATCGCAGTCCAAATTCTATGTATATTGAATTTTTTTGCGAATCAGATTATTTATAGCAGATCTTTTTATAATATCAATATAATTACGTACTCATAGCACAATGTGCCTACTCGATATTTGAGAAACATCTCGAGTTAATAGAATAAATAACGAGAAATACGAGTACATTGAAATAAATATGAATCTTAATAATCTTTGATACGGTTCGTTTTGTAAAATTTAGATGTAGAATGGCTTATTAATAAAGCAACTTTGTTTACAAACAATGAGCTTAATAATTGAAGTTTATTCTTTGGTTAACTAGACACAAAGGAAAAAAAATCGATGAGGGGTGAGATGAGGTTATACTTTCTTCGCGTTCTTAATAAAGAGGCTCCTCACAATCTCGATCTGAAATATATACCAATATTATTATTTTTCTTCTTATTATATGCTGCATTCACTTCTATATCGTTGCAAATAATTGAAGTATCCTTCTGATTTCGGGATTTAATTGTCTGTTAAGTTAATATAAAATCAGTTCAAGCATTATTGATGACCTCCGTAGTTGAGTAGGGTGTGCACCGGTTTTCATGGGTACGCCACTCCGAGGTCCCGGGTTCGATTCCCGGCCGAGTCGATGTAGAAAAAGTTCATTAATTTTCTATATTGTCTTGGGTCTGGGTGTATGTGGTGTGTGTGGTATGTGTTACTTCTGATTTTCCATAACACAAGTGCTTTAGGTACTTATATTGGGTTCAGAGTAATGTATGTGATGTCCAATATTTATTTATTTATTATTTTCGTTTCTGTTTCTCTGTCAGTAATCCTCTACTATACTTAAATAATTAGATTGTTATATAGATACATGTGTAGTTTTTCAAGGTACCGTTTAGTTTATATTTCACAAAAATCGGTCATTTCACTGTATTACTCTTTTCTAATACTACTAATTTAATAATTAAGGAATAAAAGTAAGGAATAATTCTCCTTTTTTCCTATATTTGGAAGTCGGCATTTTTTCCGAATCAAAGTAACCGCAAGCTAAATAAGACTGCTACTACAAACTGTAAAATTAGGTATAATATTCTCATCTAAATATTTGGTCATTTAGCAACGTTTGTGTCGAACTTCCCGCAAACCGGAATTCGCGTTTACGGCAAACAGTGGGACGCGACTTTGTGGATCGGACTGACTATAACATAGATCAATATTGCAGTATAAACATTTTATTCACTGGAAATCCGATATTGAGTTTAAAACTTATTTACATACATTATAACATTATACGATTATTTCTATTAGTTTTTCAAAAATATTTATATGAATTCATGTTGCATATCGACGGTTTATCATATTATTAAGTTTCCAAGAAAATCCAAGAGTACATTAAAAACGTTGCATTAAAATTTATTTTTACGACTTAGTGAATAATTTGAATGACGTATGAATTGTATTATATACATATAATTGTATCTTTCTCCATTCACAGCTTCTTTATCCAAACAATATGAATATATTAAATTAATTACATATCTCCTAGTACATTGTTTATGTCAAAACGCATTTAAAATTTATAAAATTGAAATAAAATATACACCAGTGTTGTTATTAATTAATATACTTTAAATTAACGGTACCGACCTAGTGTTTGTGGTTTGATTAAATACAATGAAAATGTTCAGTGTTTTTATAAAAAGATAAAAGTTTTCGTTCGAAAATGGATCATTTGTGAAACTTGATGTGGACGTTGCTTTGAAAATGTTGAGTCGGTGGAAAAGCAAAGATAAGTCGGAAAAGTCCGGCAAGTCTTCGAGTACAGGCGGAAAGAAAAAACGGAAAGGCCGTGACAATGGTGAGTACAATCAATTACTACACGCGATCAGACATAATGTTATTGTCATTGTTTAAAAGATATTAGCTTATTAATAAACGATGTATTTTCTGTCATAAATGACTTATAATACGAAAGAAGGAGATTATGCTATAGGAGGTTAGAGTAGTATGGAAGAGAGACAGCTCGGTTCAATTTGAATTTAATTCACCGAACGTATATATTTTAAGATACTGTCGCCGATAATATTAAATTGACAATCCGCTGAAATAAGTATGACTGGCTAGTAATAGGCATATTTTTTATAGTAAAAAATATATAGAATATTTTTTACAAGAGATTATGTTTCGCCTATGAAAATCGGTTAATACAGCTACCACTAGTAGCTCAACAAAATACATTTGTTAAGCTTTATAGATAAAATGTAACAATGCATTTTTCTGTATACCTTATATCAAACATAAAAATAGCTGTTATTCAATATTCTCTTTGAAGTTTGAATAAAGATATTTCTCAGTAGCATTTCAAGCTTTATTTATTAGGCGTTAGAACATTTTTTACAACGAGAACACTATTGTCAAAGTGAACGATGGTGTTTTTTGTACTCACAAACTATATTTTATTTATTAAATCAGTAATCTTTCTATCTTAAGAACAAGTTTCTAACTAGACTTGTGAAGATTTAAAAAATCTATATCGCTGAAAAGATTATTAGGAATACGTCACAGTACAGTACAGTACAGTGAGAACATTGGTACTTGTAGACTAACCATTGTAAAACGTAGTTCAATATTAATGTTAATATAATATAATATTTATAATGCCAATGAGAGAAGAAATTCTTACATAATTTTACTAAGAAATCACTATCATTCAAATTAATCCTGTGTTTTCCGTCACCATGTAAAGAGTTACAATACGATAACGTCAACCGAAAGTTCAATCAGCTGATTTTTCTTCAAACGCGAGATCCGATTTACATTTAATATAGCGTCGCCGGTGAAAACTCGTAACGCACAAAGTAATTACTATTTCTTTGATGTCTTACGTTTATACCACCCTGGATGCTAGTAATTCTGAAATTAGTTTAAGTTGGTAACTTTGAAAAATTTACAACTCCCCGAAATTTCATTCAAGATTATATAAAACTTGTACGTCTGTATTTTGATTACAATCTCATACTTTTTACACCTATAAGTTTTAGTTCTTTGTAAAATTAATTTTGTTTATTAGTAGTAGATTATAAGTAGAAGGCTTTTTGTTTCAACAGCAGTGTGAAGATACGTATGTACGTACATACGTGAACTATTTCTAGTCAAAACCCGAATTAAATCGTTACGATGTAGATAAACAAGGCGTAAACTTCATTGACTCTTAGTAAGACACTAAGAGCCAATGAAGTTTACGCCGCGTTGCTTTAGTGTGTAAATAATCGATGTTAGATATTTACTCGATGCTGTCAATATATGCTTTACAGAGGTTTAGTGAGGAGAGAATATGTGTGTATGCAACAAGGATATGCTATCGACTGCTGATTTCGAGATCCTAGTATCAACATCTGTAGTCTGAAGTTTCTAAGTATATAAAACTAAACATATGACGTGGATCCCGTGTTTGCACTCTTTTTAGTGATGTCGGATTTAGCGTATAATTAGATTAAGAGTGAGAGAATAGAGTGTGCAAGTGTGTTTTCGGATAGACATTTGCACTATTTGATATGTGTAGCCTCATCGAGAATGGCCGCCTTAGCCGAATACAGTAAAAAAGATATCATCATAATCTTATGATTATTTATATAGTAATAATTTATATTAAATAAATAAACGACGTGGAGATGAATATAAGATCAATACACTGGACATCTCTTGCCGGTTGTTAATACACGCCCTAGGATTGAATACATTTCGATATCCTTACACGTCAATGATATTATCTCCCTGCAGTGCAATATTAATACTCAAGTTTCGATTACCGTTAAAGTCTCATCAGTAATGAATAAATGGAATGTAAAGAACAAATACGGTGATTAACATTGACATATATTCACGAAAATGAATAATAAATAAGCCAATCCAAAAATCAATTTTATGTTACTGGTAAAATTTCATGTCAATATTGTTCATAAACGTTTTTTAATGGCATTGTAAATACACCGTTGAAACATTTTATACGTACATATGAATTTATTTAAAGCTAGTCTTGACCAAAGTGATTGATAGGTAGGAATACATGAGGATATGACTGGAGCCAACGGATATGACTACAATGTTTACAAGGATATGTTTTTAAAATTAACGGGGACAGTTTCAAAAAAAAAATAAACTTAATTTCAAGCCTTTACCTGACATCATTGTCAGTGACGTGTAATTAATTAAACACAAAGTCATCAACAATCGACGTGTTCCTAATTATATTATTTAGAGAACGAGGATGTTTTTATCTCCAGCGTATCAATGATCAATTATTTTAGTTATTTTTTTTTATAGGTCTTTATGTATCTGAATTTGGACTATTATGTTTATATGGTACCCAGCGATAGTTACTTTACTGTGATAAATTTTCAAGTCAAGAAACTCATCACTATCGATCGATACATTTTTAAGATATATTTTATACATCCTGCGTTAAATTAAAAATTCCTACTTTTATAATAATTGAACAATGATAAATATCTTATTTTTTCATAGTGTATTAAATATAAGATGACAGTTAAATAAAAAGTATTTCTTTATTTAAACCCTATTTAGTGGAGAATTTACAAATGTCGGCGGATATCATATTACAGAACAGAATCAAATCCTCTTTGACAGGAAGGATGTAGTGACTTCAAATTTATCTAGAAACGCGACATAGAGTCGAGCAAACTATAAAAAGTAAAAATACATTCGAAGCCACTTTTGACCCGTTAATATTTAACGTAAAAAAAATACATTTATTAAAATCCTTTTGTTTAACTAGAAACATAGATATACAGTTTAAATGGTTATGTGAGTTATTAACGTCTAAAAATCGGCATTTTTATCTCTGACTGACATTTAGATCAAAAACCTAGCCTGGAAGTAGTCCAGACGATCTTTCGAAATTTGCCGTCCTGTTGGGTCATTGTGTGTATAAAAGCCAAGTCAAATCTTAGTCTTAAATTTATCCCAAGCTATTTTCCTTGTGTAAATAATCCAAAAGTTTAAATTTAGGATAGTTTAGATTTATTTTTAAACAGAAATCATTGATGAATCAAAAAAAGAAAACAAAACGTCGACTTTTTAAATTTATTTTAGAATCTACCACGTACTAATAAATATAATCGGGATTGTCAATGGTACTTGGCACTCGCTTTGATCTCAATTCTTCGGAGTAGTAAACTACCACGCTTATTCTTAAGATTAAACTTGACTCCCATAATCACATTTATGTTTTTGATGGGATGTCATTATGTTTGTAATTGAGAAAGATTGACAACAAGAAATACATATCTATATCCGATTGATACATATCTATCTAATTATAAACACCAAAAATGCAAAGTCTGTATTTAAAATGTCGAGATCTGACATTGAAAATTAAATATATTAAATATAGAAAATACTCGATTCAGTGAATCAAACGTTAGCGCGAAAAATTATGATACATTTTTTTAAAATAACTTAACAGTACGATCTCGTACTGTTTTTATGTTATCTTGCAACTGATTTTAAAGAAGCTAAATGCAGCTGCGCTTTTAACGAGACCGATAACAAAGTGCTGTAAGGTATGTCTTTAATAATGTTTACGATCCTTACTTCACTGAATTTACTTATAATATCTGTGTAAGACATTTTAATCACGGGCTTTATTTTAAACCTGGAATTATAAATTCTGTAATAAGATCTTAACAACCTACCGACACAGAAATTTTATTATAATAACATTATAAAATACTTTTTTTCTACCTCAACAAAGAATTCTATTTAAAAATATAATAATTTCTGAAATTTTAACAGTCGAATTGTTTACACAAAGCAGTTCATCTTGGAATCAAGATTTGATTTGACTTTTTTCCATACTTTTAAATATTGGGAAACCTAATTTCTACCGTTTTGGTTTGGGGATTAAATATGTTTTAAACGAGTCTGAATCTGTATGAATGTAACGATATATGTATGTAAAATGTATCAAACTCATACATTTTGTTCATCACTTTAGCAGTACTTTTTAATCGTAACAAAATAATGATAATATGATTTAAAAAAAGATAATAAGCAAATGTTTAGATGTATTTATTATTGTATTATATAATGATGATGTATTAATATTTTTATTTTATTTTTTCAGAAGAGGATTGGCAGGGAGATCCGAGGAGTGACGGTAAATAGCATATTAGCACATTTATTCATTACTCGGTTTATGTACAACATTAAACATCTGAAATAATACAAGTGAAAGATTTTTATTTTATTTTCACTCTAAGAGCATAACACACATAAACAAAGACTTGAATTTTGTAAAAAAAAAACTTTACCTATAATATAGATATATTCATAATCTATAAGGACTTAAGCATCCTTTAATTTCCTTTAACGGATCCTCTTGGTATATGTTTCGTTCTTTTCAGATTGTCAAGGAAAATTATTAGGTTTACATACGTTTATTGCTTAGAAAAAAGTATACGCGCAAATAAATACCAAATTCAATGACTGCGTCCCTTCAACCCTTTTAAAGTGACGTTTGTAGCTCGCCCACAAAACAACAGCGACTTTATGGGCCAGCGAGCAGTTTTGGATAAGTTTTAAAATGTTAAATTCGACACGCTTACAACTTTCTGTCATCCCTCGTTGTTACGGAGTTGTTGTAACCTTCATTCGTCGATTGACCGTAATTGAACCGTTTAGAGCGTCATTCCCACTCACCGATAAATATACATTTCAATTTATATTTTTGATATTATACAAAAGTATAATAATATACGTTTTGTACCTTGTGTTTTTGTAGCGCTCGACGACAAATTTCAATTTTACATCGGTCCTCTAGAAGTATGCATTTGACCTTTATCATAATAATTTTATTCTAGTAAAAATAATACCACTTAATATTTATTTCAAGTACAAAGCTTATACCTTCTATGTGAATGTATAAGCATATACATATATTATGAACCAGATCTGTTTTGCAGTCATTCCATATATAGTTCCTATGTATCTAATTAATTTTAATGATACGTGACGAGTGACGTAGTTATATAAATGTGTTTTACTAATTAGTTTATAATTATCACACATATGTAATCAATTGTATTTGGAATAATAACAGTCAAACGTCGTGTAAGTTCACGTTCAAATGAGCAAACTAACTGACCAATTGAAACATCATTTCTATTGTATTTCATTAATTGAAATTGTTATTTTTAATACTGCTTTTTTATCATATCGTAGATTTATTAAAGTTGATTTTTACATTCAAATGACAACAAAAATCTTTAATTTTCTTTCGCTGTCAATCAGTATAATATATGTCAATATACTCGAATCTATTACTGCAAAAAAGCAACTATATCAAACATTTGTACTTGTTCGAATGGTGTAGAGCGTATTTTAAATATTTAAACTTACTTCACACCTTACTTAGATAATTATAAAGTTTGAGTGGATTAAGGTAAAAGAGAGGTTCCGTGTATAATTTGATTAATATTGAACGGAAATACATTTTCCTTGCATTCATTTATAACCTCAACTATGCTGCTATTCATTTTGGTAAGTATAACGAATGGATTAGGGGTTCAGTAGCAAAATGAAATATTATAAGTGATCTTGAACATTTAATGGCTTTAACCTCGCGAGGTCCGGAACTCTGGGTGTAAGAGTCCCCAATTTTGTTGTATATTCTGCAGACAAGTATTAAAATATTTATTTAAGTATGTATTGAATCAAAATTTAACTGGATTCTTATATATTTTGATAGTATAGGTAGGTGGACGGGCAAATGAGTTTCCTGATGATAAGTGGTTACTACTGGTCATAGACGTTGACGTCATAAATATTAACCATTACTAATATCCCCAATCCGCTGAAAACCTTGAGATCTGAGATGATATGACCCTTGTGCCTGCATTTACATGAGCTCAGTCATCCTTCAAACCGATCCCCAACAACACTAAGTATTTCTGTTTAGCGATAAAATGACTAATGAATGGATAGAAACCACCCAGACGGTCTTGACAAAGCCGTACTACCATCTTTCGAAACCTAACGAAAAGAACTGGCAGAATATTCATTACTCACTTACACTTTCACATACGACATTGTCAAGAATACAAAATAAAATTCATTAGATTTCTATGAAAAATCAACAATCATCCGTATATTCTTGTAATGTATAATAGAACTTACCGGAACTGTTAGGGATGTTTCCGGAACCCTAAATCAATCAAAAAGCGAATATAATTACGTTACTCTGAGCTGCTGTTCTCGTAGCTCTGTTTGCACGGGTTTGTTGTGGGGAGATACTCTTGTTAGAACACCACCGCTTTATTTATCAAGTTAGTATCATTGATATTCGATGGAATATTGAACTCTCATACTTTTTTACTATTTGTAAAAATGTTCGGAAAATAATTATACCAAGATGGGATGCCAAAATCCACAAGGCTTATGAGGCTAAAGTTGGATAAACTGATTTCGTATATCCACTACAGATTTATTTTCTAAAGGTTACAATGTTGTAACTGACTTAGATGGAAACATTTAGCAATCTAACGTTTCATGATGAGGATTACACTAAGGAAACTTTTTGCGAAATTTAAACCTAGGCGTTTCGACCCCGAAATCTTTAACTTTGCCTAGCCGTTCGAATCGTTATTATTTTAATGATGTTAATAGATATAGTAAAATATGTATGTATTGTCCTTTATCGTGTAGGAATACAAATGTTATTGTCATAAAATGTAGAGGTTTGAACAAAAATCAATATAACTATTTAAAGGAATTATTGACATCCATATTCACTGTATCTGTGGGTCAAATAGTTTTTTATATTTTTAAATATAATTGGATTTATTTTTGTCAAGTCTTATCTACTATCGTTTTGCGCCTTGAAAGTTAAGTTCCGCACCTTCCGTACCAATTAAATGCTTATATTGCGTAAGAAATATCACTGTATTTTTATTTCCGAAGAAAAGTTCTTCAACCCATAAACCATCATCATAATTTCTATCCATAAATTATCCTCGAACCTTGAAGATTCATTACGTGAAATGTTCGAAGGAACGTAATTGGCCAAGGTACTGTTATATATGTAGTTAAGTATAGCGTTTACGTGTGTGCGTGTGGCTCCGTCCCCGCCGGTGCAACGTTTCTATTAAATTAGTGTGTAACTATGCTCGTGGTTTAATTGACGCAGCCCGACTCCTTAACATATGTAACAGGTACATACAGCTTTAGAGAAAAACAACTCGTGCTTCACAAGGGACCCCACTTTTGTGACTAAAAATTAAAATAAAATTTCGCGAGTCGCTTTGTAAAGACTTCTATATTTTTTCTCTATGAAAATTTTCGGTAGTGATAGATAAAATTATTGATAACGATAATATTTAAATCTTATTACTAACAGGTTGTTTTGCAATTTAATTTTGATATAATCCAACGTAACACAAGAAAAAATCTTTGTTCTATAAAACAGATGATATGGATTAAAGCGTAAAAATTATGTTATTGATTTGTTTTTCCACAATATTGATTAATTTTCATATTTCAAAACTAAACAAATAATATTTATAAAAGTTTAGAAGTCAAATGTATTTTTTTTCAAGTTATACGCATCGGGTGTTAAGGACTTGTAGAAGGTATTCGTTTGTTTTCGACGGTTGATGTTCGGTAACCGACCGGCCAGCGGCTGCCCGGTTATCGATTTTTCTATGTGTTCTCATGATATACCTTCGTACATAGATTTCACAATTACTGGCAATATACACACATAAATAAAACTATATTGACGTTGACATCAAAATACAATCATCAAAAACACATATTTAGCTTATTGCAATAAGACACTGAAAAAAAAATAATTTCAACGCACGTTTGTCTAATGGCGGGCTAAACGCGGGCTGTACCCACCCTTAGAACAAAATAGTGACGCTTCTTCATTACGAAATCTGCTCCAAGTTTCGAGTCTGTAGTCTCTTGAGTATCTTTAGTGTGAGCTCATTATTAATCCATTATATAATAAACAAGTTTTCCTAAACACAATATTAATATACAAAACCGTCGCATGTAAAAGAAATTACAATAAACTTTTGCTAACGCCTTATATTCTAACTAGTCACATAGAAAATATAAAAACTACCAATTTAGATATAGTTTAACACAATCTCATTGATTTTGCAATTGTAATCTGTTAGAGGTTTACCTTTGCATATAATTCAAGCTTTCGTTTTCATTGGAAATATAATTCCCATCTTTAAAAATCGTATCAAGTCTCACGGATAGGTGCGTTCGATAAGTTTTTTTAAATATTTAAGAGGACAGTCCTTGCGGAACGCCTAAATAGCGCTTACTATTTTCGAAATATCTTAAAACTGGAGCATTGATTATGGATGAAAAAAAACATTCAGTATCTTAATAGATAGATCTCAAGTTTCACCGCATGATATTTATAAAATTTGTATTAATAACTCAGTAAATTCATCGTCAACATCACTCCAAACACTGAAATCGACCTTTTTTATTAACATTTTTTAAGCTATTTAGCTGCTAGTTTATACATGTATTTTTGGTTAAATGGGGACACAAAAGTGTAAATAATAAGTTCACCGTGTTAAATTTCTATTATATCACATAATATTATAGTAATTTTTATTTAAATATTGCTTACTTTTTGGCATTCGTCGTCCATACTTTTTAGTATGGAGAAAATCATTTGACGGTTTTGACTTATTATTCGACATCGCTGTCAATAAATTTTCAGTCCCTCCCCAGATCTCAAGGTGGGAGCACATCAGTTTTTATTTCGAGCCGAGTCTTATAATTTCGCGAATCGTCTACGCACACATAGACAAGTTAGCATAAGGGTGGGGCGTGAGTGTCGTGGGATGCAATTGTTAATTTTTACTTTTCAAGATTTATCGACTATTAGTCAAGTCACATATTATTAAGTTAGTTCTTTGATAAATAAATATTTTTGTAATAATTAATAAAAATTTAACGATTTTAATTGGCTTTTTAATTACCCTGTATGAATCTACCCCATGGCGTACGAATTTACCGCATTTACTGTACGAACGTACCCCTACCATACCAATACGTGGGGTACATTCGTACAATTATTTTATGTAGAAAAAAGCCTATAACCCTTTAACCTTTTGTCATAATAGTTTTGGACTTTTTTGTAACAAACTATAATATATTTGTTACACTTAAACACATAAACTAGGTAAATACGACAATTAATCACATCGTAAAAAAATAAAATCTGAAAAGTGTACTGAATGAACCTGAATGTAATGTAATTTTTGCACTATCCTGCTTATTTTTTCTCTTAATACAAAATTTAAAACAAACGCCAACTCATACCCAAACTCATGTCGTTTAGTTCGTCTGCTTAATTCCTAATTATTTAAAAGCTTAATTACCATAGTGCATAGTGCTAAGCAAAAACGGTTGATATACATTCCATTTTGTACTGATGCTATACTTAGTTAGTACCTTTCATGACCAGATACCGTCAGCGGGCCGCCCCCCTGATTTTTGTGTAATATAAAATAATTTTAATTGACTTGTTTAACCAAGAAGATTTATGTCTTTAGTTTTTAGTTAATTAAAAAAAAACTGATTAATATTTACCTCTTAACGCCCTAATTCGTTATACCTACCAACCTTAAAATATCCAGAAAATAATAATTTAGTTAGATGAGAGCAGTAGAATCAATAAAAATCATAATGTATATGAGGCATCTTAATGCACTCTGACCGCACCTTATGCTAACAAATAATTTATAATTGTGTTTGCGAGTGACAACCTTATAGCTAATACATTACTCATAAATAAATGTATTTTTATAAATCCTACGTTATGAACGCGCAATGAAATTTTATTTATTCGTTGCAACGAAAACAAGCAACTCATTGTCTAGGGGGTGCGTACGATACACTGCACAATGCAAGTTTATTATTGGAAAGTACCTATGTGTGTGTTCTAAAATAAATTCCCACGCTTATAAACTATGCTCTTAAGATCCGCTTACATTGTTTTCTACGAAAATGTCGTCATTTATATAACAAAGTCCCAGGTTTCAAAGTACATTTATTTATGAAGTCTTCATTACAGTCGTTTCAGTGATTTAGTTTTGACGAAAAGAACCTTCTTATTTATAATATTAGTATAGACTTTATGTAGTGGTAGTATTTAAATATCGACGATTCAAAAATGCTTCATTGTGGAGTTTACTTGAATAAAATTGATTTGATTTGATTTTGTAGATACAAAAAAATTTAAAAGAATACTAAATTTTTTAAAAACACTTACCCGTAATGTGAAATGGTTATTAGATGTAGCATGCTAAGTTCAAAGCTTATCGCAGGGATTGGAGATGCAATAGGTCTTGAAAAATGTCTCCCTCAACAAACTGTGTCTTAATAAACTTCCAACAATGCCTTTATTATTGAATAGAATATGTTTTTTGCTTTACAATGGATAAAATATACCTAGTTATATTTCTATATTAGGTTAAATGAAGTAATTAAAAACTATAGTAATGCTTATTTTACAAGAAATAAAAAAAGTAAAATAATTATAAAAAAGTAAAATAAAAAATAGTGTAATTATATTCTTTTATTACAAAGTAATTAAATTAAAACAGTGTGTACGATTTTATTTCAAACTCAAATTCCTTTAGTCAATTTGATTTAGTCATTATGATGAGAAGCATTACACTTACTTATTGATAGTCAAATTAAACACTACCACAGGTTCGGAAAAGAAATAACCCTGATCTGAGAAGAACCGGCGAAAGAAACTCAGCGGGTCTATTTTTTTTTTGGAAATTTTATTACTTACATATATTGAATATGAATAGAAATAACCAGAAGGCAATCGTTTCAGTCCCATGGTGTGCTATCAATCATAAACTTACTAATTTAAAACTTTCTGGGATCCTGTTGTAGAACCGTATACATTGCCCCATAATACATTATATATATGTATATACATTTATAACTCATATTTATTTGCGTTATTGGAAAAGATATGTTTAAATTTTCTTATAAACTCATGAGTAAAGCCTTGTAATCCATATTTTTCGACAAAAAAATGGTTAAGATGAAGTAGAAAAGAGGGGTGAAATAACTCTGGCTTATATTGCTTTTGCTACTGACAACAATTATTTCATACAAATTATATTCGGAACTGAATTCTATGTTCACAATTAAAACAGATTTTTTGTATCAGTGAGACGATTATTCTGTACGAATGCTCAGAACAAGACGTTGTAAAGTTCGATTTTCACGATATAATGAGATTTACTTCGACCCACGATATTAATTTCTCGTGATTTGGTCCTTGGGCGAAATTTAAATGAATTCCGAGCAAGTCATAAAAGATAACTTACTTCCAACGGAAACACAAGCTGCTGTTGAGTTGTCAAAATTCAAATTAGGAAATCTAAATTATTATCAAAGGAACAAAGTACAGCTTATAATTTAAGGGTGAGATTATTGATAAACAACAAATTCCTAAGAAAACTTTTTACTTGTCTCTCGGCATTGTGGTGATTGAATATTTGTAACTTTTAATTTTTATTTAAGAAACTATTTTCTTGGTGGTAGGGCTTTGTGCAAGTCCGTCTAAAGTAGATAGACACTCACTAGATATTCTACCACCAAAAAGCAGTACTTAGTATTCTTGTGTTCCGGTTTGAAGTGTGAATGAGCCAGTGAAACTACAGGCACAAGGGACATCTTAGTTTCCAAGGGTGGTGGAGCATTGGCGACGTAAGGGATGGTTAATATTTCTTACAGCACCATTGTCTATGGGCGGTGGTGACCACTTACCATCAAGTGGCCAATGTGCTCGTCCGCCAACCTATATCATAAAATATATATAAATAAACAGTATTAATATAAATGAATATTTCTAACGACGTTTAACATTTATTATGACTATCTATTTACACTGTCGATATTCGAATAAAATACTATTGTGGCTTCTGGAAATAATTGATGAAATATTATAAATTTACTATTTTATAATAATGATAACTGTAATGGTTTGCTAAATATTGATAATCTGAAGCAACTGGTTTAAATGCAGTTTCCGTCAATATACGATGATTCAAGAGGACAATTCAACTTCAAATTTCTTAGCAGTAAAAAAACAAGTTTTTTTCTTGTTGTTGCATAACACGTAAAGCCGAGCTGGGACTAGTACAAAATAAATCAATTATAGAAAAAAAAATTACATATTGAAGTGTACTATCGGCTGCATAAAAGGCGCTTAACGCACACAATTCTTATTAACATATTGAACTAAACCCTACCGCACCCAATTCATTTGTGATTTTTACAGCGGCAAAGGGGAAGCGTCGAGGCCAGACAGGAAGGGTGGGACGTAACCCCATACTCTCGACAAATTGAAACATCATGTACATGCCTTTTAGTTTTAATAAATGCATTTAAAAAATCATACGCTGCGAACGGGCGGTCGGATAACATCCTGTAACAATACAATGTTGACATTATTCGTTAAACTTCAAATTACCCTAAATTGTTTACCCTATAATCCGTGGACGAATTTCAATCTATGTTTCACAATAACATTCCTACTTAATATTTTCTTGCAAAGCGCTCTTCTCATTTTCCTTATTAATATAATCCGCCCGTGTGACGCCGAGCGGTTCGACATTAAAATATATTTTAACGAAGGTATCTAGGCTTTCTATATTTTTTCGTATTGTCTGAATAATAAATAACAAATTTTGTGTGCGCGAAAATCCTATCAGATAACCGTTTCTAAAACATCTTAATAAGGTGTTGGAAGTGAAGTCGTACATTCGTACTTTAAAAGTACCAATTAAATTTAATACCAATTGTTTCGAAAACAAAAAAAAAACAATAAGAAGCAACAATTTTTTCTATAAATAGCCATCATATGGCCATTAATTTTTTAGGGTCATGGTAGTTGGTCTAAGAATTGATTATAAAAAAGGCGTCACAATAAACAAAGAATACTTTGATTCTACACAGTCAAAGGAACCTATCGAGGCTAAAATTTAGAAATATATCATTTGTTTCGGCGCTGTCAATTTCGGCGGCACTTGCCGACCATATAAATTAAAATTAACTAACGCTGTTGCCTCGACGGACTGAGTTCGAATACCCATAATAAGTACTGAGTTCTTCTGACTAGAAATACTTTGCTAACTAGCAACTCGTAACTTGGATGTTAACATTGTGTACGCTTCTTTATCTGGGAAACGGACGTAAAGCTGTAACCCTGAGCCTGATCTAACTACGGTCGTGTCTGTTTGCTGTTCCATAGGATTATGAAAGCGAGGAAATAGCAGGAGCGTCTGAGTTTGCGCAATCACTTATGTCGCATAATATTTCCGGCACAGTTGGCTTAGTCTCCGTTGAGGATAACCGCCATAGAAATCAATCTTTACGATACCTGCTTAATTGAGTCGTGATTCACATTGTTTTAAATTTTCATTAAAAACTTTTTGTTTCGACAAATATAAATATTAATAGCTTTTAGCTTATGCCTATCTTTGGCTGATGGCGAACATCAGGTAGCTCATTTGTCCGTCTATCTATATAGGAGAATAAAAAAAAATCTAACGGATTATTTATACTGTTATGATAGTGATATAACATAATTGCATAATTTTGTCTATATAGACTTAATTAGACTTAATTGTACTTAATGATTTAATTGTCATTTGTAAGATTGATGGTGCTCGGAATTATAACTTTAAGTCATTCTATTTTGGTGCAGATTTAGATAATAAACGAACGTGCTATTGTAATGTTTCGACTGGGCTTATAGCGACCCAGAACATTGACCAAACTTTGATCGAACAAACTGCCCAAACGTTACTGGATTAAATATATACAACGGTTTAAAGTACATTCACAAAATAAGTAGTTTATGTTTCCTGTAGTGACTATAGGTGAAATATTTATAAAAAAAGTATACAGTTGCCCCGCTTTTACAAAATAAGTTATACGAGTGCAAATCTCTTTTATTTTCCCTTTTGATCATTACTTGCGTACAGAGATAGTTTTGAAAATAGTAGATTTAATTGAAAACAAATTATTACTGATAAAAAAGAAACATAATGATTGGATTTATTATATGTAGCCGTGACGCTTTAAAATAGTTTAATTATTATTTATTAAGCAGTATAAATTACATACAAAGATTGTTTGTGACTGTTTCTGATCGTAGTGCGCTGAATATAAGAGTACAGAATAGTTAAAATTTTGTCATTTACTATTCATTATATACCGTGCAAACACATATAATGGGTTTCTAAGGTCCGAAATCTCAAAGCTTGATGTTTAAAAATTACATACATATATCTATAAAAAATAAAAACACCGTCAGGTAAATTATAATCACACACCAATGTACAAACAAATTTATGCGAAGCGTTGCTCTTGTCAAAGCCGAATTATGCGGATGCAGTTATCGAATCTAGATAACTCGCTCGGTCAAAAATCTCAAACAAAGGACTGAAAGTGCTTCCGCGTGTGTTTTAATAACGCTCTTTTACAATCCACTACCGAAGACAGATTTGTTTTGCAACACATGTGCCTTAAAGAAATTTGTACATTATAATTGCAATTTAAATTTCAGTAAATACAAATATAATGATTAATTATATATAGAAGCATATAGTAAACTTATTCATATATACCCTTATATTGGTAGAGAGTGGTGGAGGAGAGGGCTTATGAGATAATGACATAAGAGACCATTTCCTCGTCACGTCTTACGAGTCGTTTTGACCACCAAGGCGTGCCTATTGATGCCCGACATAAATGAAGACTGTCAAGAAGGATCAAATGTAAATGTATACCCTACGTAGCAAAAATGAATAAATACTATTTTTTTTAAATAATATTTATGAATCATATAACGAGCCATTCCAATAAAATATCCAAGCCTAATCATACATTTAAGTTGGTTTATTTGAAATTGTAATAACATAAAATGCATCTTGTTTTTTTACTTTTCTTACAATTATAAAATCTAAAAAAAAAATGCTATTATTAAATCTATATAATAAAAATTATATTACTTAATAAGTTTTTACTGCGTACGTGAAAACAAAGCTTTTAGTTTGTATTTAAGCACTCAAACGGTGAAAAATTTAACAGAATGTACATACAGAGACATAAAGCCATGAGTCTATTTGAACATCCCTACTCCATTGCTAACTATCTTATCTGTTTTTTCCGTCGGATGCGAGTTACCATAGAGTTAGATATATTCTGGAACAGACTATGAGAACATATTTACAAATAATAAAAATAATAATGCGTAAATGTTGGCGTCTCCTTTCATTATGAAACACTTTAAGTTTTGTAAGAAATAAACCAAATTCTGATTGCATAAGATAAAAAATGAAAAAAAAACACATAAAAAAATAAATAACCTAACTTATAAGACGATGTAACAAATTTGTTATTAACATTATATTTGAAAAAATAAAACAAATATTCCGCCACAAATACAAAATGTCGCCTAAAGAAAACCGTGGAATCTGTTCGACTTTTTAATATTTAAAACACAAATATGAATGTAAAGACTTTACTTCTGTGTACTTGAGTGCAATCCGATCACTTTCTTCTCTCATCTCACTCATCGGCTTTAGTTCGTCGAAATCTGAAATAAATGGGTATATTTAATTTATCGAAGTATTGGCCATTTTAACAAAAGTTAAACTAGGACTCGAGTCAAATGGTTAATAAATTCACTGTCAAGTCTCGGTAGTTTGAGAGCCAGCTTGTCCATTATTATTAACAGTCCTTTACAAAACACCACCTGTGTAATTGTTGCGCCAGATCACATGACACTGTAATGAACAATGGTAGCGCAGATCCACAGCAGATTGTATTAGCATTTGAACGTGGTTTCGCTGCCTCCCTTATGTCAAACCAGTGCGTCGGACGTTGATTCACTTTTCATCACAACTGACGATCCTATTAATTTTTGTACCAAATCATCAAGTTTTACTGTTGATTTTCAGTGTTTTCGTACGATACCTTAGATTTTTTATATTTCCGATTTGAAATAAATTATTA
The DNA here is from genome assembly GCF_037043105.1 of Vanessa tameamea. NCBI lineage: Eukaryota > Metazoa > Arthropoda > Insecta > Lepidoptera > Nymphalidae > Vanessa > Vanessa tameamea. The sequence goes on from NC_087341.1 coordinate 14,430,998, forward strand.
TCTTTCTTTAATTATTATGTGGTTTTTTTTAGATTCTTTCTGTTTTTTTCTGCGGGTGTCAGTGATAAACCGAAAATGTTAACAAATCTCATCTTCGGTAGACATTAATAATTTGAGATAGTTGCCTGCTCCTTTATACCTGATATTGAATATCGTCGGCAAAAAGCTTCCACGGTAACATAAACGAACGCTGGGAAAATAAATGAACAACAGTTTTTTTTAAATCAAACTCTACATGAGCCTGTTTTCAAAATCGGCAATTTCATTAGTAATATTAAATTCAAATAGTTTTAATATAGTGTGTGTCAGTTTGTTCATTAAATATCTGCTATAACTGAATAATTAGCAATTTTACTATTCAGGCATTAGTTCATTTATTTAATATACTGCTTTCGATATAATTTGACTAACATACATATGTGTACGAAATGATAGAAGCTTTTGATGGTAATGGTTGAATCAGTCAATGACCTCAATTTGTTAGTAAAACATTAAATAGCGACGTCGATTTTTTTCATTTTTTGGCAAAGAGAAGACAAATTTTGTCTACTCACCTAAATAGATTTAAAAAACTGCGATGATATGATTTAATTGTACGTTTCCGATCTCTCAAAAGTACTATGATCAGGGCCCAAATTCTAGTAACAAATCGAATCAAACCGTTTTAGTTACCACTCAGCCGAGTTACCTATTCTACAAACGCAACGATCCAGTTGCAGTTCTGTCTAAGTTAGATCGGAATAAAATCGTAATCGTATCGTAACCGATATAAATAATGAGAATTAGTTCTCAGTTACAATTTAGCTGAGGTTACGTTTGTGACAATCGAAGTTAGATCGGAATAGGATTGTGAATGTAATGATACATACCATTTTAAGTTATTAGAATTGGTCTCCAGTATTTGTTTCTGCGGTGATGATTATTATCGCTTATATTTTCATCGTAATTTTTATTAATCTTAATCAATTAAGACTAAGAGACTAGCTAGACCATCTAGACTAACTCTCAAGAGTTATTACTTCAAATATAGTTTAGTTTAATTATTACTTTTTTCATTTAGTAAAGAAACAATAAAATGATAATGGAATGCAAAATTATAATCATAAAATATAATCTTGTTGCAAATATAACAGCGGTTATAGAATTCTTCGGACATTTTTATTTTATAAGGGCTCTGAATAAACCATAGGTCCATATATTCCTCGCAATCGAACCTCGCGAAGGTAATGTCACTTCTTCCACGAGATGCATAAATATATATAATAAAATTTTAATGGAGTCGTTTGCACCCATAAAGTATTTCGTGGAACTATTGCTATTTATGACATAGACAAAAAATATATTTTTATAAACCATTTTATGTGTGTGATAAATAATATAGTATGTAAACGAATTCACGAGTTTTGTTTGGATCCTTTTATCCCGGGATAACAGTTTTCACGTGTAAATCAGCTGTTATTTTTCTTTTGACACCCTAATTGTTCCTAAATTAACGAGTCTTAACAGCTTATCTATACATGTTTTGTTTAGAGGTCGATCTTATTTCAATAAAATTCCTAATATATATTTCGATTCGTTTTATTTATAGTATCACATATTAAATTCGGTAAAGCCGCCTTTTCAGTATACAACAAAAGGTAAAATATAATGTAGATCTATATATCAACATTCGGACTATGACGCGAATTCCATTTGGTACAAATATTTAATAAAAAAATTCCAATCGATATATCCATAAACATTTTCAATGAACTCGCTCGTAGACCAATGAATGCACTATAGCCATTACACCATTGTGCTAATCCGGTATCTGCATACCTATTAACGTTATTGAATTAAAATGATGCTGTACAAAATCTTTTGATGTTCGTGCAATATCAACAAATGTCAAAACGTTGAAATGGTGAATAATTCTCAGTATTTTATTAATATAATTTGAATATTCAAAAATTATTTCGGACGATTTTTTATATTAAACATTTTATTAGTCTTTACAACGGTACAGTTGCATATATACGAGTACCGTGAAAGACAAAAGTAAATTGATATACAGTTTATACAGAAAAAAGGTTTTATATTACGCAATAAGAATTATTTATCAGGTGATGTATAAGTCCCGTTATTTGAATAAAGTTGAATATTGTATCTTTGCTCTGAAAACCAAGATAATAGTTAATTAAAAATTCTAGCTCACTCAATTGTCTTTCGCAGAAGATCTTTTTAAGTTACAACGTCTGGATTTAATAAAGCAAGGTATAAACTGAATTCAAATTTCCTGAAAGCAAGTTATACAAATTATAGTATTCCGGAATATTTTCTTTGTTCAGAAGATAAACGTTTCCCTGTAATTAAATCCGAGATATTTGTATTGTAACTTGGTGGTAGGGCTTTGCGTAAGCCCGTCTGAGTAGGTACCGCCCACTCATCAGGTATTTTAAATACTGGCACAAGCGACAAAACATCTTAGTTCTTATGGTTTGTGTCGCATTGGAGATGTAAGGAATCGTTAATATTTTTTACAGCCATCAGATGGCCATATATCATAAACACAAAATATAATATCCACTCTTGTATTCCTCAGTTGCATTTAAACATTAACGTTACATAAACTCTGCTAAAATGAGGTATTGTAATAATTCAAAATGATTGCAAAGTAGTTATGATTATGCTAACGTCGAATTTTATAAATTTAATTTATAATTCATGCTTCTTACTAATGTATTGAGCGGAATTATTTTTATAATATAAACTCCTCTTTTATTCCTGTGTGTTTCCCGTCTACCAGGCAATGTGTATGAAAAAAATAATTATGATTGGTTAACTAGTTAAGACGTTAAAGCGTAACAGACAAATTACCTCACTTCACACGTTTATAATATGAGTTTGGATATTCAAGTTAAAAGTCCTCCCTCATGACCTTACTAATGGACCTAGTTTAGTTTGCGAATACGGCTACCTCCACGGCTACCTCCCTTTCTGTTATTAGTAATTTGACGTTCGTAAGGCGAGTCCACAATGGCGTAGCTACTCAAACGCTGTACAATGTTTATTATAAGTTTTTTTTTTTTTTGCTTAAAATTATTACTATATAAAGTAAACTCAAATAAGGTTTTAGTTTTATTAGAATCTTCATAAATAGCTTTTTCATATTCTTGCCTTGTAGTTATCCTCTTCTTGTGTACTTAAATATAAAATAATAAAATTAAGAAATCGATGACGTTGTTCGATATCTAATTAATAGTTATATCTTAAGAGCATAGTTTGTCAGCGTGGGAATTTATTTTAGAACACACACATAGGTACTTTCCAATAATACACTTGCATTGTGCAGTGTATCGTACGCACCCCCTAGACAATTAGTTGCTTGTTTTCGTTGCAACGAATAAATTAAATTTTCATTGCGCGTTCATAACGTAGGATTTATAAAAATACATTTAATTACGAGTAATGTATTAGCTATAAGGTTGTCACTCGCAAACACAATTATAAATTATACAACAATATGCAACAATTTTTATCTTATTGTGTTAAAATATTTGAGTGCATTTTATGTTTTATCAATCGGTGGAAACTTCGCTGGATAATGTGATATTTAAATTGTATTATGTAATCAGATTATATTTTATATCTGTTTGTTTCCCAAATATTAAATAAATAAATAAATATTATATTTTCTATATTTTAATAGTTGGTATTGTAATATTATAATTAGTTGATATTTGTAGGTATAAATTATCTTACTTCAGTTAGCTTATGAGCAGGATGCTGAGCGTGATATGTACCTGAAAGTTTGAACTTTGTCATAACTACGCTGAAACGATATCTCGGAATATGGCGGATAATTAACTTTTAAATTAGAACTGTCACTTTCTCAGAAGAAATATAATTATGTAATATACTTGCTTCTAATATCTTCATATTTGTGAAGGATTTTATGGATTTTATAAAATCTAACAAAAAAAAAAAGAATCACAGCGGATTGTTGATACAATATACCGAATTACTGATTGGGATTAAATTAAAATCGTAAAAAATAATATTTTTATATAAGTGGATGCGCTTCGCAGTCAACACCTCCCTCCCCCCCGCTTTAATTTAGACTATTCGACGTGACGATCATGGATTTCATGTTGTTGTTACTAATAAAATAAATTAACTAAAGTACGGTACATTTTCATTATTTATATTTGTTAAATGAAAAACCTGCGGCCGTTACGCACTGACGGAAGCGGTCTCTGACAAATTGATTACAAAATAGGGTGCGTTGTACCGATATGTGACCAAACATGTTACACATAGGCGATAATTTGAACGTACTTTACTATATTATGGCTATACTTGACACATCGAAAGAAGTTGCTGTTTTACGTTTGATAATATTTAATTTGACTGTAACCCATGTCAAACAACATATGTCAAATCCAAAAGAGCGAAATGGCATGTCCTTGACATGGAACGCGTAAATTTTAATTTAACATCGCAAGTTGAGTTTGAACGTGCCTAATATGTTTATCAGTAATTTCGTGCTCAACGATGTAAGCAAACATCCTGAGGTTTGATTTATGTCCATGAAACGCACTGAAATAGCGTGGTAATATAAAACAACTTTCTAATTAACAGGAGTAAAAATTATCCAGCAATGAGTATTTACAATCTTAAATTTTAAGCGTCACTAGCGCAATGGTTTACGGGCCGCCTAGCGATGTAAAAAGTCGCAGGATCGATCCTGGCCCATTGGGCTGTTGTCGTCCCCACTCCTAACACAATTGATAAACTTAAAAGGAAGGGTAAATAGGATACACGGTTTATTGATAGTAATCAATCACTGTTAAAGTGTATGTAAAAAACAATACGGAAGGATCGTGTTATTCCATCTGACTTGGTGATCTCGTGCATGTTTTACATACCCTCACATAACAACGGAAGTACGCAACACATGACACAAGATTCCGACTCACGCAGGCAGTAGTTATATTTGTCCAATTTGTCTACTGTGGGTTTACCTTCGTGTTAACTTTTGATGTTGTATTATACATTGATTGCAACCACAATGTACTTCATACATGTTATGTAAAGTGGTGGTAGCTTCAGCACGATTTAGAGCACAGCTGCCAATCTGAAAGGAGAATTCTGCACAAACACAGGTGCAATATTCTGTAAAGAACAGGGCTAGGCGCAAGACCAACTATAATGAGAGCGAGATATATTAGAGAAAATCCCTATAACTGATTATCACTTCGAACCAAGAATTTGATCTGCAGCCTTAGTAGGCAACCTAGCAAATCTCCCTTGATTAATACCGGTGAATGAAATCAACCAGATATTTATCATGCAATAAGGCGATACTTTAATTCACTGACAGTGACATGTCTGATGTGAAATAATAATAATTATTACGTATCCTCCTTATAAGAAAGTATTATGCTAAATTATAGGTCTAGACGAACATTTCTTTTTTTTTTTTCAAATTAAAATTGTTCATGTTCTAACAGAATAGTGCGTCCGTTCCTTTTCGAATTCCCTTTATTTATCACTTTTGGTTATTTAATGGCTCAATGTCATTTGTATTCTAAATACATCTATGACATTAACATCATTTTACTTGTTTATTTTTTGAATAACTAGCGTAATAGTTTACGGGCCGTGTGAAAAAAAAAGTCACAGGTTCGACTCTGACCCATTGAACTATTGGCGTCTCAACTTGGAGTTGAGACGTATACGTACGCCAATAGTTCAATGGGTCACAAGATTTAAGCTTAGTTGGAGGGGTAAATAGGAATATTAATCATTCCTTAAAATGGGGTAGCAATGCCTGTTGTTTAAAAAAAATGTTTTTTTATTTTAGATATGGCATAGATTCGATATTTACAGTAGGGATGATAATAATGATCGAATTCAAATTCGCAACCCTCGCTATGTGAGCTCTCACCCTCGCTCTCAAGGACATCATAATATGATTTCCTTTGTCTCTCGTTGCAATTATTATTAATATTAGTAACATTATCACGTTATAATTTTTTTTTCTTAAATGAAAAAAGTTCGAGGAATAATTCCGATTTTCTTAAAAATTTGTTAACATCATTTTTATCTTTTTAAATCACGCAGTATCTGTATCAATCTGAAAACCACAACAGAATACTATCGATCTACGTGGCTGGTGGCAATAATTTCATTGCCAACAAATTCTCGTGTTGTGTGTTCGACGGGGAATTTGTAATTGCTCATATGTAAGATTCCTATCACTGAGTGGAATAACACATGCCTCGTTTTCACTTAAATAAGCTATAATTTACCGTGCAAACTGACGAGGTGCATCGAAACGAATGGAGGTAACCATTGTGAAATCTTGCAATATTGGATGTAGAAAATTATTTATGGAATATATTTTTGTAATATAAAGCTTTGTGTGTTTATTCGTTAGTTTTTTTTTTATTTTATTTTATTTACTCTACAACGTCCACGGGCTCACAGTTGCCCGTGCCTTTTTTTACATTTTATTTTTATAAATTGTGGCGTTATTTTATATTTTCACTGAACATCAGCAGATCTTCGCTGGACTTCGACCTTGTCGTCTTCTTGGAAGACGTGGCCCACACTGACATTTTTTTCTTTTTTCAATTTATGTTAATATATAAATAGTCCATAATAAATAATATATGATAATATATAAAATTCTGTATATGGTGATTTTTTTTTTATCCTAATTACTATTCGTTAGTTTCGGATTCGCTGAAACTATTGATCTAGTTATTACGAACAATTATAAACACATAATACAATAATCTCGGTAGAATATTTTAGGAAACGATGACGATCCGAGATGCTTCTGAGAGCCTACTTGAATATACTTTGCTTTAATTTGACGGGATTCATGACGATGCTAAAAAAACCTACATATTTTTCTTTGGCTGAGCTTTCTTTTTTTTTTTTTTTAAATATTGGACAACATCACATACATTACTCTGATCCCAATGTAAGTAGCTAAAGCACTTGTGTTATGGAAAATCAGAAGTAACGACGGTACCACAAACACCCAGACCCAAGACAACATAGAAAACTAATGAACTTTTCCTACATCGACTCGGCCGGGAATCGAACCCGGGACCTCGGAGTGACGTACCCATGAAAACCGGTATACACACTACTCGACCACGGAGGTCGTCAATTCACCTCAACTTTAGCAAAAATAACAGATTTACAGACATTTAGAAATATTCAACTGATTCCATAAAACGTACAAGGAGAGTGGTACTGAATAACGCCTGTTGTCATAGGTAATTTGATTTTTGAACTTCATTTTTGGTGTTCCGTACCTCTGGAGGTGAAAAGCACCTACTTCGTTTTCCGTTAAGACCCTTTTTCTCAGAAAATCGTAGAGGCATAAAGTTGAAATTAATATCAAATACTGAAGTCTTTGTTCTAGTACACACATGACTGTAAATGCGTGCGTATGACACGAACAGACGTTTTCTTAAAACTCAAAGAATCAAAATTATGTTCCGAGTTCAGAACGATTGCATAAACTTTAAAATGAAAATTAATAGTATTTGTTTGTACAAATTGAATGTAAATAAATGCAATATTATTAAAACGAAGTAAGTATTTATCTAAGTATTTTAATGTTTGATCGTAAAGCATCGGATAAAGAGAAAGCAGTCTTTTACGCTATAATCAAGCATCAGCCTCGAATACATACTATAGTAGATAATATCATCGTATCCAAATAATGTACAACGAAAAAATTGGTCGATACGAAACGGGTGATCGGATAACTGACTGTAAAAACATATTTTGAAATTGGTAGTTATTATCCAATTAATCTTTAATTCCTGGATACATTTTGAACCTTTTTCACGATATAATTTCAACTCGAACCATTATCTATATTACTCATATTTCTCATTTATGATAAAAAATAAAGGTAGCAACTTAACAATTTCTCGCTAAGTGCTTTTAGTATCCGTGCGAAGTCGGGGCGGAACGCTAGTCAAATGTTACGTAGCCTTAATCGGTATCTAGAAATCAATCTGAAAAATGCAAAGACAAAGAACACTTTCCTGAAACCTGTTAAAACTCAATCGACGTCAGTTCCAAGAGCACTAGTATTATCAAACTCTTAGAAGACTTATTTCATATATTTCATAGAAAATTCAATTGAAACCAACGTTTATTTCCACAAACTTTTCAATCGAGTACATGTTACGCGAACTACATAAAAGCCGGATCATAAACGTGTATAAAGTTACCTTTAAAACGCAGTATTGAGTAATAAAAGCAATAATATCGAAATTAATTAGCCTTTTTCACGATTGCGCCTTAAATGAAAATCAGGTTTAAGCGCTATTGGCGTGACCTACCCCTCATTCTCTCACTTATACAAGCGAACGAGCTTCACTTGGCTCGGATTAAAAAAACACTTTATTAATTTTCTTTTATATAAATACCGCTGTTAATACTAAAATCATACTATGGGAATTAAATGACCTAAAACGACATTGCTAAAATACTAAAATAATTTAATAGTAAAAACATATTTAAAACAATTCTTTATGAATAAAACTTCGTGACTCTGCTATTGACCGTTGAAGAGTTCTTTTGTCTGGAGTCAATTGTGTGTTTAGAATCGATTTTCTTCTGCAAGACATTTGATCTTGAATAATCATTCATATAGACTTATAAAATACTAAATGTTTATATCAAGTCGGTATATATGTCAAACTTTTAATATAATATCAAATAATACCGATGGAATTGTAAAGGACATTTGACTTAATGTCAACATATCGATTAAATGTCAAAGATATATACCGTGTTAAAGGCAATCGAGCTATTCGTGTACACCGTGACGTCGTTATTTGAATTTTTTATTGGGTCTTTGTCATGTTCAGCTGGGAAATTGTCACCTATTAAACAATTATTTTATCGTGAAACGGCAATACAATGTAAATACAAATATGCATGACGAAACATGTTAGTTCCTTGTAATGGACGAAGTGCGGACGAGTGGTTATACCACAGTGCCTATGTTTATGGGCGGTGCTTATAGTCTATGCCATGCAACGTTCCGTTAGGAGTATCAAGTTAATCCGACTGCCTATGAAATTACAATCTTAATATGTTGAAAATATAGCTGTAGATAAAAAATAAATGAATATAGGGTAGAATAAATAAATAAATTGTTTCTTTAATTAGGTTTTTTTCTTATTATTACGCACTCAAAAAGCATGCGAGCGACGCACCGTTTGCCGTCTCGGCATACGAGTCGGTCTTTTTCCGACGGAGCGCCAATGGACATTTCCCTTATTTATTTAGAATATAAGTATAATAATAAGACTTCAATGAATCAAAAATGAAGACAAATAAATATGTAATGCAAAAATTATTAAATGAATATTTCAATGTATTCATACATTTAAATATGTCACACTTTCGCTACCTCTCAATACATTTTTAAATTATTTCCTTACGAGGAAATCGATAGAACTATATTCAGGTGTAATACTTCAACTGGGTTTAATATAGTTGGATTGCTTACAGAAGTAATTGTGCCAGTTGTCTCGACATCACGATAGATTTAAAATAGGATTGATTCTTCTTCTGGTTATGGTTTCAGCAGACTGATATTTGTTTGTTTGAATAACTGCAAGCTTTATGAATTCATAATAAATCTAGCTAATTAACTGTCAATTTTTTTTTATCGCTGTATTATGTATGTACATATTATTAAGTCAATTTGAGCTACACACTAACTTACTCTAAGACAAACACCGATAGTCCGGTCAAATTAGACAAAAAAAGAGGAGTAACGTTACATAAATTGACAACAAGCTGAAAATGATTTCAGTTTAAAACATAATTAAAAATAATATTCAGAAGTTCCGAATCATTCCAGTACCTGGATTTTTTTTATTTGAGGTCAAAGGTCGATAGTCCCGAAAAAAAAATGTTTTTTCGCGAGTTACAGGAAAACGGTAAGTTTTAACGCAAAATTACCTCAGACAAAAATTAAAGCTTGTAAATTTTTCTATTAAAAATGTATTTATACTGAGATATAGCGCGTTAAAATTTTGTAAGCGTCATAATACGCAAACGTTTCCACTCCACCTATGAGGTAGTGTACTTAGCGCATTACATTTTCAAACATAACATAAACATAACATAATCAGCCTGTAAGTTTCGCACTGCTGGGCTAAGGCCTCCTCTCCCGTTGAGGTGAAGGTATGGAGCATATTCCACCACGCTGCTCCAATGCGGGTTGGTGGAATACACATGTGGCAGAATTTCGTTGAAATTAGACACATGCAGGTTTCCTCACGATGTTTTCCTTCACCGCCGAGCACGAGATGAATTATAAACAAATTAAGCACGTGTAAATTTATTGGTGCCTGCCTGGGTTTGAACCCGAAATCATCGGTTAAGATGCACGCGTTCTAACCACTGGGCCATCTCGGTTCAAACAGACACTCCAATTTTATTATACGTATATATGTATAGAAAACTACCGAATTTGCAATTCTACGGTGTCACATACTTAGATAAATACTACTATCGGGAATATCAATAGTAAACACTCGGACAGAATCGTGCGTAAAATGCGATTGGATTTTTCGTTGTATTTTCACAGCGCGGTAACATCTACGCAGCATATTGTGTCGATATTATTGCTATATTTACATCTTCGGTACAAACGAAACATATCGACATTGCATTTTACTAATTTTGATAATTCAGTACATTATAATAATTACATTTGTTTTCCAACATGCCAATTTTACAGTTACAATTTATATATTTTTGTTATTGAAATACTAGTACTCGAACATAGGACATTTCTAAATAACTAATATTCAACTAGTGTTTCGGAATTCTTGTCCGAAATTTCAGTCTGTGAATTCCATGTATATATCGTAATTAAAATCGATTTTATTGATCTCGTTGTCTGCACTGACAATGACCTTGACCAAAATCCGTATCCTTTTCATAGAAATTGCAGTTTTGGGAGGTAACATATAGCTGGGGGGAAAAGAGGCGTTTCTATGATTAATTGAAAACCGGCTACGCCTCCCATTTACAAAGTACAGTCGCGTACCTTGGTTTACTTGCGATTTAAATTTATTATGTATAAATGATTACAATAATTTATTTAGTTTTATATAATATCTTTTTAATTGTTATTACACAATAAAAATTGAACAATATTGACATATTTTTAATGTTGAAGCAGTAATAATTCATTATTTTGTTAATATTTCGTATTAAAATATAAATCAAAAGGAAATATTAAAACATTCTACGTAATAACAAGCTTAGAATAAAAATATTGTTGACATTGATGACGAACACTCGACAACAAGTTTTGTGTATAAAAAGCACATTACATGTTTACTTGTTGAACGTCGACCATATTTGCAAGTGTACGTTTCCATGGAAACGACAGAGAAACCAAACTTTGAACCGTAAAACTGCAAGATATAAATCGTCTCAGAGGTCTTTACAACTGGTCGTATTTGCGCATGCTCACAGGAATTTACAGCAGATGACCAATCACAGGAAAATCTCTGCTGCATTTTAGAAGCCAATTTTTCTAAATCTGTTAAAACTCCGAACCAAAGCTCTTAAGAAAATTAGATATAATGGGTATGCACCATTGCATTTGCTCTATAATAAAAAATATATTAAAAACACTACTAAACTATAAATACGAAGTAGAAATAACAGGCCAGTAAAAAAACCAGTCTGTAAATGTCCATCGCTAGGCTAACCACCCCCTTTTCCCCCAAGATAGGAAAATCATACTGGAGAGTTTACAATTAAATTATCACTGCACTAACGCATACCCTCGGACCGTACCCGCTCACCGTGTGTTCAACCGACATTCTGCAACGTTGGGCAGTCGTAATTATAACAATATTAGATCTCAATCGCACTGTAAGGACTGTCTGTTCGAAAGAAACAATGACGATATAAGACATAATAAGATGACGAAAATTAAATAATAATTTGCTTACGGAAATAATAAAATAAAAAAACCGATATAACATTTTGTTTAGTAAAAAAAATATATCCCGCTGAGTTTCTTTCGCCGGTTCTCCTCAGGTCCGAGGTGCTAAATTCCGAACCGGTGGTAGATTTTTGACAATCAATAAGCAAGTGTAAACACTTCTATATTGAATAAAGATTTTTGACTTTGACTTTGACTTAACGTAAACTAAAAGTAAGCTAAGGTAAACTAGTATCACCAATGAAATACTCACTCACACAATGTAATACTAACACATCAGTTAGGAACTAAGTGGTCTCTCAGTAATAGGTGATAAGGACATTCGAGACAGACAACAATCAAATCAAAGCGAAATATTTAGTTAGGCTGTAGTTTTTTAGAAAATCAAGAAAAAAATGTATTGAATTAGGTTACAGTGTAAAGTATTAACCCAGTTAAAACTTTGATTTTTAATAATTCACTTTTGTAAATGTCCTAATTTTTATTTTTATCAGTTGCATTGTATCTTCTCGCGATTCTATTTAAATTAGAATTATAACCTATGTAAATTAGATTCAAATGGAACACTATTGAAAGTCATGCGTTTGCTTGAACAAAAATTTCTAAATAGAGCTATTCATATACCGAAACATAAAACCGGAGCATAAAACCGTACAGTTAAGTAAACCAAAGTAAAATAGAACTTCATAGCGTGATACAAATTGGAATAAAAAAAATCTTACGAAGGGCGGCCGCGGTCTGGGCGGCGTATCGGTTTACGGACTTAACTATAGTATGGGTACGTGCCAAATCACGAAATCGTTGAAGCAAACTCGGCTTCGTTTTCCAGAGATTGAAGGTACCCACACTATAAATACGTGAAACGAAAGCCCGCAACTCGCACCCCCTGAACCGTCCCCCGCCAGTGTGAATTGTATGAAATTAAAACGTGTTCATTGATTAAAATTTACTGTCCATCTTGGTTAAATAATATGGATGTTAATATGTATATTACCTAATCGATAATCTAATAAAATACTTGCTGACCGCTGATGAATATTGGCAGTAATAATAATTTGACTTGCCGCGTCAAATACATAATCACGGTCACTAAACTGTTTGTTTCCTTGTGGTTATAATTACGGCGGCTCGCTCAACCTTCACGTCCTAATATAATAATATCAAGCATTGTTGTTAAGTGATTAGTTATAAGCAAGCTCGGTAAGCTATCCGGGTGTATATGCTGACAAAACTCATTTTACGAAGAACTATATAGTTTTTTTTAAATAGAAGTTTAATTTTAGTGTAAAGCGAAACATTTAATACCTGCGCTATAGCAAGAAATACAAACAACTGACTGTTATATCTTTAGTAATAATACTTGTATATATATACTACTTAACTATTTGTATGAATTTTAGTCACAAATATCGATAATATATTTTATATTTTGAATAAAAAATATCTATTCCTGTCACTATGGAAGCCCATATTTTGATAATGGTTTTTTGGGTTATTACTTCAAGAATAAAGATTTAATTTTAAATAAGAGACGTACTTTACTTACTTAAAGTTCCATATTGATGTTTTAAGACAATTCAAACCATTTATAAAAAAAAAAAAAATCGTTATCGATATGGTAAATACTACACTACATTTTATTCTAATAACTATTGTAAAATTATGTATATTGATAAGATTAATTCAAATGTAATTATATGTATATTCATTTCAATGGCATCGAACAGGTGGACTATCAGACGGGGAAGCCAGCCGTGGACTTACTCGTGGACGACCCTCTCGCCGAGACGACCCGAGGCGACACACTCTTGCAGGCAATCATAATATTTACATGCACCAACATCATCCAGGACATATCAGTACAATTGACATCGAGGTGAGTCTTCATTCATAGTTATAAAGTAATCTTATAGCATCTGTTTTAATTTAACCGATTGAGAAAAGTTCAGAAAGTTCTATTTTTTTATTTTATTTATGATTTATCGTTTAGTTAGTATATTAATTATTTAAAATATATTTTTCTTAATTTAAATAACTTATGTTTAATTTATATAATAATACTTCAGCCACACTGTGCTGCGAAGATGCCGACAATAAAACCAGAGTATTCAACTGTCGCTAAATATCGCGACATGAAACAGAAATTTTTAGATCCTCGTTTGAGAAAGGTACAGACTTGTACATTCAACGCTAAATAACTAAAAAGACTAACATACAAATTTAAGTCAATACTAATAGCGACTAACAAATCTAATTACCAATGCTGTCATTAGAACCAATTAATTTCTTATTTCAATTATCGCAAAAAAATTTAAATGTTATAAAATATAAAGCTACGCTACGGACTATTATAATATTGTTAATCTCATGTCTATTCCCTATCAAGCATTGCTTATAACAAACGTTAACTTGCGGTAAAGTTTGATATGCGGTTCGGAAATTTTTTTACAGCGAGCGCAATGTCTCAGTTGTGTGTATAATCAAACCAATTGTTCATTGCATTAAAATTATATTGCGTATAGTACGAGTAGAGAGTAGAGAGAGTTATCTCATTGGCGTATCTATGTAATTAACTTGATTTTTTTTATTGGTCATATCTATCATTGTGTATCTATACAATTACACGATTATACGTTTTTCGTAGCCTTCTAATCCATATTAAAAGGCTACGATCCAATACTTTGACAATTCTGTATCCTTTAACGATAAAACTCGTTTCTGTAACCGGACATACATTAAATTACTATTTTCTAGAACATCAAAGCATGTATGTGTACATCTGGTTTGGTTTCAGCCTCCTCTACCGCGTTATCCGCCGCCTAACAATGCCTTGCTTTTCGATGACGACCCCGGGGTCATGTCGGAAGTCGAGACTTCATCCACGGGGTTTCGCCGTGGTGGCAAGCAACGTTCTTCTCTCCCCGTCGTCCGAACACCTTCGAAAACACTAGAGAGGCCGCTCGGTGTGTATTCATAGCTTATATAGTATAATCGCTTATTTAAGATCTGATCTTGTTTTGTTTAATAAAACTAAGAATATGTCACGTTTTTGCCCAGGTCTTGTATTCCTTCAGTACAGAAATGAGACAAAACGAGCCTTGCTGCCGAATGAAATAACTTCGATAGACACTGTAAAGGCACTATTTGTCCGAAGTTTTCCGAAGCAGCTCACAATGCAATATATGGACAGTGAAAACGTTAAAATTTATATTCATGAAAACACGAAAGATATGTTTTATGAACTAGAGGATGTGAGGTAAATATTACTGAAATCTTTAATTTCAACCCTTACGCGTGACAAGAAAATAATACGTATTTCGGAACTTGCAATAATTCGTTTTAAAATCTGTCGGAACTTCTATGTATATAATATATAAATCAACAGTAATTCAATTTCGTTTTTAAAATTTCATTGCATTTACAATTTAATTTAATATCATATGGCGACTGCTTATAAAATAGACCTTACGTTAATCGATCACAGTTTCATCTCAATAAATACCATTTACATAAAACATTGTGATACAATCTAAATCACGAAGATTTTTTTAATAAAATTATCTGTTCGATAAAATGATAGAATACCTGAACATTTGCGTTCGGTTTTTCTCAAATACCAAAAAGCGTTGAACTGTACCGAGAGCAATGTCAGCTTAATTGAAATATCCCACCGATATTAAAAAAGCGCGTATACTTTCATTTTGTAATAAAGTTAAATCCATATGTATAACCATGTAAAGACTATTTGTTTTTTTTAACGCTTAATCGTAAATCGCTGTTCGAGATAATTTCACGAATTCCAAACAAAATACAAAGGTATCGTATAAATGTGTTTATTAGAAGAAAGAACTTTTGCGGTACACTCAGTTGACTTTATTGACGCGTTAAAGCCATGTAAAATGGTAATAACATAATAAAAAGGTTTTCCGGAATATTAATTACGACTCGCATGAAAAAGTGCTACAACGGTACTACGCCGGGGTTACGAGTAATCACCGATATATTTGGTTTCTATGCTCTCTTTTAACTTCAACTTGTAAATCAATAAGAACATTTCATCTAATCAATACTATTGTTATGAGTTTTATTTTTAATGATAAATTTGTTGATATTTTTCATATTTATTTAACGACAATATTTAATTGAAAATTACAATAAATAAATTTAATTATATCCTACTACTGTCCAAAATCGATCTTTCATATTAAATAGTAATTCAGGATATTAGTTCACCACGCCCCTCCATCGTACCGTAAATGTATATAAATGTGGTCGAATTTCGTCGACAGACACGCACGGTGATACCCCTTGAGCAAATTATAGATGAATTGTAAACACAAATAAATCAGATCATAACTCAACGGTGCTCCTACGATATTAATGCGCACAGTAATACTAAACAAAGTATATCTATATAATAATTATATTAGCAGCCTGTAAATTTCCCACTGCTGGGCTAAGGCCTCTTCTCCCTTTGAGGAGAAGGTTTGGAACATATTGCACCACGCTGCTCCAATGCGGGTATCTATATAATAATACTTTTAATATAATGAAACATGTACCTCATATTTAAATTAAAAATACTCAAAATTACTCAAAATTAATTTATTATAATAAACATAAATTCTGAATTAAAAAAGCGCTATTAAAATTTACGGGTATTCACTCGATTATCGTAGAATTCACCTCGGAATAATTTCAGACAAAGTTATAAAAAAACAAGTTATTTTCCACGTATATTTCATATATTTTACAAATAAGCCTTAAAAAAACGATATTTACCTATGAAATATTTACATAGCGTAAAATATGGGAAAATATGTTATTTAATTATGACAAGGTAAAATGTGGGAGGTCCCGCCCTTGCGCTGTAGTCGAAAGGCCCACGCGGAACAGTATTACTTCAGATTCTCGTGACGCTACAACTCTCAGGCTGGATTCGCGCGGTAAAACTTTTTGGCTCTGTGTGAGTTGTTTCAACTTGCCAAGCAAGATGAAACGTAAAGAAGGTATTATACATATACACGACGAGCGATGCCCGTAAGTTTTTAACTAATTTAAAATTATTGTATATACATTTTTGAAAATATTAAATTAAAAAAAAATCAAAAATTTAATGTCCTGGTATAGAAAATATTGAATTGATTAGGATGTTTTATCAAAATTATTTTGAAAAGTGATTAAATAATTGAAATTGATGGCTAAAAAAGTGCTTAAAAAGTTTTTCAACGGCGTATCAGTTAAAATAATTTTTTACCCTAAAACTAAATATTTAATTTTAGTTTTGAGTAACTTTAATATTTCTAATATTGCTTTACATTTCGCAGTACCATTTATTAAGTGACTATACCCTTAATTTTATTTATTTTAATGACACTTTTAAGTAATTTTGTCTATCCGCTTTTACCGGCGTGGACTTTTATACGTTATTCTCAATTCTAGATTAAAAAAAAAATATTCATATTTAATTTTTACTTTATAAATGCGCACTTCTGTTTTAAATGTTATAATTGTTATGAAACAGTTCTAACCGCTCTAACTCCAAGTACTAACTTCTCGGTGTTAAAGCTGTTACTCCGTAAGCTTTTAATACGATATGAATAAAAATACTTATATTGTATGTAAGTTCTGAAACTAGAAACTATTTTGCGTCCGTCCGGTAAAAATTAACAAAAGTTATCTCTTTGTAATATATACAGGCTGTTGAAATATGCTCTATAAGTACTAAATAAAATTCGTGGAATTGTTTTGAAAGACATAAATATATATATATATATATATATATATATATATATATATGTGTAAATAAACATTATAGTAGCAATATTTAATGCGAAATGACCGCGCTTGATTAAATTTTAATGAGAAATTTACAGACGTATAAATTAGATTTCAATTTATCCTCCAGTCTCAGTAGATTTTTTTGAGTGTCGTTAATTAAATACGTAATTCTATCGAATGCATACCGTCACTTCAGCGTGGCCACTTGTGTCCCCTCTGCTCTCGTGTGCACTCGACAACCCACGCTCCATATCCTTAAAAACGCTAGAACACAGGTACCGTATGTTCAAAATATGCGGTCCAGTATTCAAAAAATAAATAAACTACGACTCAAAATACGTATGTTTTTATTTTATTCTATGATACATCTTGTGTATAGTCAATCCTTTATTCAGACTTTTTCTACTTTAACGAGTTATTTTCAGAAATTATTACGGTGTTTCTTATTCTGCCAATTTCGTCACCGTCATTTAATTAACCACAGATATCTATCTATACTAAAACCTCTTCGTTCGTCTTAATATTAGTGAATGACAAACTCAACCTCGAACTTTAAATTTAAAACAAAAAAAAAAATTAATAGCCTCTTGATTATTAAACGAAAACTTTTTTTCGAGTGGACTAGTTCGAATGCTTTTAAGTGTGAGTTCGATTCGAAAATCGTACCGTAGAGTTTCTATTCATTTGTCATAATAACATGAAGTTAAGTTGGAGGGAGATATAAGCTAGATCGAGATTCACCTTGCATTTGTGCAATCTTGTCACGCGTCTTAAATTTATAACTAATTATTACATTTAAGTTTTAATGTAAATTTGATTATTATTCAGTTTTGATAGTAAATACTTTTTCGCAGGGCTCATCTAAGGGATATTCGCGACCGTTCAGTTCTGCGGCTTTTCGAAGCGACAGACATCGGCGGCGGTACGTTCCCGGGGGCGATGGGCGTCGGGTCGGTTCCCATGCCGACGGGGAGCTCAAGCTGCTCTTCGTCTACGTGGGACCCTGTAAGTATTCATCAATCATTATCATTATTTCAGCGTAATCAATTCTTAATACTTCAACATCGCTACGACAACGATATGGTATGGATTTTCGGGATTGTAACCTTAATTCAAAAACGGTGCGCAATATTTACATTAACAATTAGTGTCTAATGAAAACCTATGAAATTAATATTGCAACAGATAAAATATAAAAGAAAAGTTTTGACTGTTGTGATAGCAACAAATAAAAAGGTGTGAATTATCGTATTCATTGGATTTGACTTTGTTTTAAAATGAGACGATTTGACCGAAGTCGGCCACGTTCTGCTTTTGTGTTCATCATTTCCGTGAATAGCTGATCCACCGCCGTTCGTTCGTTGTTCCTCTCAAGTTCGAGATTATATTATGTCATTCAAAATCGTCTCTGCGTTATTTTGGTTTCATGATAGGCTTTGCAGGGTGCATTATCAAAACGCGATATTATATTTACAAACTTTTTGTGAATTAACGGGTTCATTTTTTGATTATAATTATGGAATAATTATAGTTTCATATTTCCAACCACAAGAGGACAAAAGACCAAATATTTGACATCGAATTGAAGCGACATAATTGATCGAGAGCTTGAATATTCTACTATTTTCAGTATGGGTTTCCGCAAAAATGGCGTTTTGAACAACAACGGGCGTCGACAAAGTTTTATTCGAACTTTGGACGTAAAGTTAAAATGCACATAGGTAGTTAAGTGGAAAAGTAACGTATTATAAATTAGGATTTTTTAACCCAGTAATCTGGAGCGTGGTGGAATATGATCCAAACCTTCTCCTCAAAGGGGGAGGAGGCCTTTGAACAGCATTGGGACATTAAACGTCTGTTACTTTGTTTTTTACAAATCAAGAACTGTTAGTAATATAATATAATAATAAGTTTGTTTGTTTGTTTGCTGAGCTATTAGCAAATCGTATGGAATACGTTAATCTAAGGTTTGTGTGACAGAATTCCTTCTTCAATTGTAATAGAATATACATGACTTTTTAGGATATGGTATGAAAAGTCATTAAGGAATTGTAGAAGGGTAAATAAACCTTATTGTTCAAAACAAAGGTAAAATAATAGCATCTATTGATGTCATACATTTAGTTTTAATTATTATTGTATAAGTGTATTAACGTTGTGTTCGTTTTGACCTTTTGAGATAAAAATATCAAATTTGCATACTTTCTATCGGCTAAGTAAACATCGGAAAATAAGCATGAATTATTTCGACACTATATTTCCATTAAAATATTTATTAGCATAATTATCAATCTCGTTTGATTTAAACGTCGTTTTCCATGACTTTGTTCTGTCTTCCGAAGTTATATGTACGGGTTCGATTCCCGGCCGAGTCGATGTAGAAAAAGTTCGTTAGTTTTCTATGTTATCTTGGGTCTGGGTGTTTGTTGTACCGTCGTTACTTCTGATTTTCCATAACACAAGTGCTTTAGCTACTTACATTGGAATCAGAGTAATGTATTGGATGTTGTCGAATATTTATTTATTTATTTATTATGATATCGGGTTCAATTATTGCTTTGCTCAAGGTAGTGTTTGATGGTTATGATTACTTTTTCAAAGATTTCTTCACCCTCGGCCCGTAGGTGAAACTTGCCAACCATGCGAGAGATACAATGTTTAAGTGTGTATATATATATTCCCCGCTCATATAACCCGGACGTTTTAGTATATAAAAGGTTTAGTTAACTTTATTTTTGATATACAGCTAAGACCGTTATAATAAAACTTGATTGAAACTTATTAATAGTAACGGTAAAGTCGAAACCGATTTGATATTAAGTTTATTAAAGTTCTTTGTATCCTTACTCAAATGATTTTAATAATATTTCGCAAAATAGATTTTTACGACAATTCCAATGCGGGAGGCATTCCATGCTCACACAGGTGCAAAAGCAACATTGAAGCGACTTTACCGTATATCCTCATGTGTTTTAGGACTTTTATAATATTTATAAGGATTCAGTTAAGGGGCAATAAAGCAAAATATTATACTTTTAATGAAGTTTTTTGCACTAGTACTCCGGAGTCCAAGGGTTTCAACTGCAAATGGGACAAAGACGTAATGTCACTTCAGCTTCGGCCGCGGCGGCTACGGCTCTTAACACTGTTTTCTTAATATGAGATGAGGCCAAAATCACTTCTTATCTCAATCATTGATCATTAAAAAATGGCGTGGCTGGGGGATCAGCTTAAGAGAATAAGGAAAGGGATTTGTTACTTATTTTCGGTAACGGCTTTTGCTCATTCGATTCGGGCATTTAGAAAGAACTATCTACGTTTAATGTTGAAATTACTACTGCTGAATCGTTGGCTTCGATTTTAATCTATAGTTTTGAATGATTGGTCAGATAAACAAAAAAAATATTGGGTGTTCTTTCCAGAAGTTATCAGTCACAGTCAAGACTTTAGGAAGTTAGAATTATTTATTCTTCTATGTTACCGAAAGCATCTTTCTAGCCTCAACTTGTTCCATTAGTATTTGCCGTCGGTATCGGATTATTAGAATGAGAGAATAGATGCTAACACTTCTATTTATGAATACACTTATATCCCATAGAGACAATGGGCTCGCTTGCATTTGAAAGAAATACATCATATTTTGTTATATGTCCCCTGGTAGCTTATTTCTTATTTGTATATAGTTAAGGCCTTGATGTACAAACTATATAATATTGTTTTACTTCTAATTAACAAAACTGACTTTAGAGATAAAATATAATATAAAAAAAGAAGTTCTCGAAAATTATTTGTAATGTACTAATACCATTAAATCTATATTATATAGCCTTTTTCGTTTGTAGGAACAGAACTACTTCAGTGAGCCTGAGATCGACTCCGATTATCACTCACAGTCTCAGCACGTGCACAATAAAAATAAGGTAAGTCAAATTAACAAATAACTTTCGTTACTATATAAGATTTCAACACAAATTAATTAGGATAACTTTTCCATTTTTCAAGCATAACTGTACGAATACGTTTTTATGAGGAAGTATTAGATCCTTAACTATGACATTGCTGTTTTATTCGGTAAAAAATTAACCTATGTTATCATGGAAAGTAATTAGTTAAATTAAGAAAAGTATTGGCTGCTGTTGTCGAGCACTTTTGCCATTTTGATGGAAGTTCATTGACACCTCTGCTATAGAAATCCTCCGGTACGGAAATCGACGAGCTTTCTAAAGGCGTTTTTCATCGCCTGATCGGTTTTAATTTTTTTCCATAATGAAAGGATTTCCAAACTCCAAACAAAATAGAAAACTTTTTGAGCGAGGTCTGATCATTTTGGTGGATAACGGAGAGTCGTATGTTCTGTTGTTTTGAGAGGATCTCTTAAGCGGTGTGTGGACGAAAGTCGTCGGACAGAAGAAGTAGACTGGACCAATTGATAAGTCTCAGTTCCTTAACAGCGAGTTCGACCATCTTCATTTGCAATCCTTCACACAATACCTCTGCAGTAGTGATTGTACCAGGTCTCAACAAGCAATTATGAACGATACAGATACAGATCCACCATGCACTCACAGGTAGCTCCTTTTCACATCATTTTCGTTTGGGATGTGGTTTTGCTGCCTCAATTGTGTTCGGCTAACTTTTTGGATCATCATTGAAGATCCACTTTTCATCACAAGACAAGGCGGGTTTTAACGCGAAGTTGTAGTTAGTCACCGGGTTCATATTATGGTATACACTTTTCATCTTTTTTATCTTTCTCATTTGACATAATTGAATTAATATCATTGAAGGATGCTGCTAATGCTGCTCCCACTGTGGCTTTCAATTAATTCTTAATGAATTTCGTCCCCGGTCGGCCACGACAATTAATATTGAAATTCTAGAACGGAAGCAATTGAACCAAAAACTTACCATGTCTTCACTTGCGGCAACTGTTGTATACACGGCGTTGGTGTTGTTAATAGGTAATGTTTGTACTACATTGATAAAACGAGGGAATTCTAAAATGAAATGCGCCTTCGAATATTTCGTAAACATATCAAAATCAAAGAAAAATCTAACGTCGAGAAAACATGAACAACTGAGGTTAAAAAGAAATAGCATAGCATTTATAAAATATATTGAAATATAATATTCTTAGTAGAATGATTAATTTATAATATTAAGTTTCACACTAAGCAGTATTCAAAATCAGCAATTTTGTAAGTAAGGATTTAATATGAAGTAGTATTGACGTACAGGCAGACTTTGCTACTAACATCTAATATTATTACTCAAAAGACACTATTCAATAAACATTTAGCCACTATAAATATTTTAGGCTTGGAACTTGGAACAAAGGCTTTTAGAAATTAGAAAACCCTTTTAGAAATATAAGAAAATAGCACACGTTGAAATGTAAAGATTTTTATGCTCTCGGATTAGCTTATACTATCTAGGTAGCAGAATCCAGCTCCTCAGCAACAGCAAGCAACATTGCTATCAGATAGCAGATCAATAATCAGGTAATTTTTAAAATTAGGTCGTTAATTAATACTATTCGTAATATTTGTACGACATGGTACCGTAATACATTTTTAAATTTAAATATTTTTCGTGCTCAAATTTATACTCATTTTCATCGTAATCAATTAAACGGCACAGACATCGATGACCCGCGGAGCCGTTTAGTGGTTAATGTAAAAATCTTATCCACGGCAAAATATGTACATCCATATGACAGCTTTTATGGTGATCATATAGCGACAAAGTATATTATTTTAAAATAATATACAAACATCCACAACTTATATATGATGTATATGATAAAAAAATAACGAGAAAACCTCGAAAGACGCCTGATTGTGATTGGCTGAATTTTAAAGACAACAAAAAATATTTACCAAAACACAATTCTATAAAAAAAATATCAATATTTAAAACATAATTCAACATATGCTATATTTATACGTGTTTGGCCTGAAATAATAGATTCATATAGGGTACAGAACCAACGTCTGAGGAATAAATTCAAGCAGATTTTCCTTGCCAGCTCCCTTTATTTACTGTAAAGGGAGCTTGTCTCTAGCCCTAAGGGCCTGCATTTCGCCGAATTATATAGTATTCATGCTTTAACAAATATGTTTCTAGTCTGTCCATACGAGCGTAGTCGAGTCGAGTAGTATGACAAAAAAAATATTTTTCTAAAAGTCTAGTCATTCTTGAAACACTAAATCCTACCTTTTATAAAAAACAGCTAAAAATTAAGGGATTCTTTATCGTACTGTCAATGTTTACAAGTTGAAAAAATAATCTAGGAAGATTATAACTTGCTAATTTTATTAAGCGTACTTTTTTTACTCTAATTCGATAAAGTATAAACGGATTTTCAAATTTAATACCCACTAAGTATTATCCATTAAGTATTTATCTAAGTATTGATAGGTACCTAATCAATTTATTTGAGTACATATCGCGACTTGCTACCTCTTGATAGTTTTCCCTCTAATTCAGGAAAACTTAAAGTAAAAGTTTTTTTTTTCATATTAACATTTTGTATTGGGCTTATTTGGTTGATATTTTTGATGAAAATGATGAATGAAACGATATAATTTGAAAACATCTCGACCTAACTATACATTATATTATTCCATAGAAAAATAATTACCTTGCAAGAATGAAAATATTTACTAAGCTGTGACGAGATTGGCGCAAATACCTATGTAATAAACAAACAGATGCAGCTTTGACATGACGTAATACGTAGTACATGAAAGGATCCCGCCGCACAATATCCGACGATGTGGCACCGGCACCCTTTATTACTTAAGGTTCACTTGGTTTGGTATTTGGTTGTTTGTGTTCATTGTCCAAAGTTACCAGTAGAGTATATATAAAATAAAAAAAATTGAAGCGTATTGAAAAATATGAACGAATACTCTCTCAAAACTAGAGGCCATCAAAATATAATCAAAGTACGGCTAATTCTTCCATTCATCCAATAAAATTTAGTAACCTGTTATGTAAAACGACAGAACTTTACAAATATTAAATTTGTAAACGATGATTATTTGTTCTGGATAATTTTCGTGATTTACTTTATACAATTAAAATTACTCTATAGTTCTATTTTTGTTGTCGCTTCTCTTTTTCTATGTTTAAACTTTCTAGTGATCCTTACGCGTAAGCGCATAACATTGCTCTCGTAACGTTAACAGGCGTTGCGTGTGCACTTGCGTGCAGTTGCAAACGAACCGCTTCGCTCGTAGAATGTACGTCACACAAGTTAACTAGTTTAGCGAATGTTTTTTAGAGAGTCTCATGTAAAATTTTGTTTTAATTATATAAATGTTTTACCACAAAAACTCCAAATCCGATCGCATTTACCCAAAGATTCAAAGATTTCTTACGTTTCATCACACGTAGTTCATGCACAAGCATGTGGGAGAGGAAGAGTGAAATAGCTCCAATTACGTCGCATTTTCGAAACATTTTCGAAATAATTAAAAAACAAGAACCTTACAAGTGGCAGGTTATTTCAATTAAAATCATTACATATTTAAAAACTATTAATAGTTATAAGTGGCACCTTCTCTACGTAATAGTACCCTACAACAGTTTTTAGTGGCCGATCACTTGGCCCCACTACAGTTTCGTAATTATTTATTACATAATTATAGAAATAACATTTGTGGGCAACTGTAGGCATATTCAGACACTACTGAATGATCATTATGCATGTTAAATAATGAATAATTAATATCAGTACTGTTGTCGTGGGCGCTGCCCCGCTCAACACGACGTGACTCTTATCAGCTGGTATTTTAAAGAACGCTTAACAATACAGCATTTAATTGAATACAAATTAACGGCTTCAAGACGGCTTCTGATATATAGGTATACCTTTTATATTTCACTTTGTGTTCTTAACGCGACGGTGCCCCGATACACTTCCAAAGTGATGTACCTACTTAAATTAATGTTTTGATGAGTGAGGTAACTGTCATGTCGAGGTCGATCGAAATGAGACCGCTGAACTTTTACCATACGATCGAAATTAAGAAATTGTTGCTGTAAGCTGCTGCAGCTGCAAATTGGTGAAAAATATTTCACAAATTATTATTTTTTACTAATTTTCGGCTTAATTTTGACTCGCGAATGCATTTGTAATTACAAATTTCCTTTTAGATTAATGAGGAAATTTGTTAAATATGAACTATTAGTTAGTCGTTTCGAGTGCAATATCGGTCACAAAGGTCAAGCACCTCGACGGGTTGATGGTAATTACGAACAGTACCTATTCGATAGGCGATTGCTTATTTTGATTTGAAATAGCTTAAAACCGTCAATGGATGCTAATGATTGAAAACACACTCAATATATAAATACTGCTTAGTCCCGTCCCAATTAGCAGCTACGCTGACGGTGGAACAAGGGGTACAGTCATCCGATACAGAATTGATCGCTCAGATCAATAATATTGCTTAATATGAGACGTGCGAGGTGTATTGAAATGTAAAGTACGTACGTTGGTATGTAAAGTACGTCCGTTTTTATTTTAAAAATCTTTAAGCTCAGCTTAGTTAAGCGTTTCTAAATCAGTGTCATGAATAAACGGATATTTAAATTAGAATCCCCTTCATATTGTTAAAAACCACACTTCGAACATAATAAATAACGTAATGTAATTTTCTTTAAAATTATATATTCAAGATAAACGTCTTATAATTATGAATTGTACCTTGTACGTATTTAAGTCAACTTGCCGCTATACTTTGTCATTCCAGTAAAACAATACCATTGAAATCTTAATACGATCTAACGTCGCTTTGTTGGTGAAATGTCTCGTTTAATAATACTGTAGACACCTTGTATGTACTATAATAATATATTTTATTAATCAAACTGTTTCTAGTTTCTTAGCAGATTTAATTTACTTCATCGTTGAATATTATACCCTTTATTGTTATATTTACTAATGGAATCCAATCCATCCCTTTCATCCCCTTGGATGGAAGCTCGTAAATTAAACGGAATAGAGAATAACTTTATTTAAAAGGGATCGATTGTAAACAATCAATAATTAAATTAAAAAGAACATGATATTTAAAAAATATATTTAAAAAAAAGGTAACAGGTTGGTAAGAATCCTACAGCTAGTACTAAACAAATTACAAATGTAGTTATCGAGACTATCTTACGACTACAATAAATAAATTGCGATGGCAAGTTTTAAGTACATGCAAAAATATTTCTCCGCCGGTTTAACAAAACAAAATATATAAAATAATAATCGGATAGATTGGAAATTATAAGAATTTAAGCAGGTTAGGTTAATAGTACAGATATATCTAAAATTAAAACTATCGTCATGATACAATAACATGGAGTAATTATCTTGAGCTAGATTTATTACTAATGGTACTTTCGAAGGTAACATAATTTGGTTAAGTTATGGCTTAAAATTTAAATACGTGTTGACGGTATTTATTGTAACGGTGTCTATAACAAAATATAATAGATCAAGACCGGTACTGAAGAAGAAATTTGTTTAAATGGTCGGGCGGCTTTGTACCTTGAAATCCTCTTTGAGAATTTTTATCCACATCACAATTCGATCTTAAGCTTCAGTGTGTATTTAGAATGCGCGACAAATGGGTAATCCTTTATAGTAGTGTGCTCCGCTGTAAAGTTTCTTCGGGGTTGATCTCCAGGAGAGAACGAGTGCTTTCTTGAAAGGTTCAGAGGTACATCCGCTGCAAACTTGCATCACGGCTTTTACTTCTGCCTCTGCTGGTTCTCTCTCATCGACCTGAAATGTGAAAAATATAATTGTTATTTAGCCTTTACTTGAATATAGCATGATTGTATTTATGTAGTTAAATCTTACATTCTTCCTTTGTAAATTCTGTACTGGTAGATTGCCCACAACGCCAGCTAAACCATTGAGTAGGGACTGTTGGAACAATGTCTCGTCTTCTTTGTCTTCGAGTACATCTGGAGTGAGCAAAGCTTCATCGACAATAGATCCATCGGATAATGCTACAAGGCCTCGCTTGTCTTTTTTGCCTGTTACACAATATTAATATTATTTTATGTACGTATTGCGTCAATTGAATATTTAAATTAATTAAATTAAAACTTTGCAATGTGAATATTTTGATGAATAGTTTATAAAAAAAAAAAAAACAAAGATCGCTGCTTGTACCTGCACTTTCTTCAACCAATTCCTTTTCCGGATTATCTCTTTTGTCTCGTTTGTGAGAATCTCTTTTGAACAAATTGTGCGAATTGGCGGTTTCGTCTATATATTGTACATTAGCGGGATTGAGAAGTGATCCTGATAAAACGACAGTAGTACCTTTGCTTGGTCCTAAAGGTCTAGAAGTATATCTTTGACTTTGGTCAACTGGGGATACCGACAAACCGACTAGAGGTACGTGAGCCCCTTGAATATTGCCATTAAACTGATTACTTTGAATGGGCTGAATACTGTTAAGAAACTGTTCCGAGACAATTCTATTCCCGAGTTGTCCGTTAGCGTATTCTTGTTGGAGCTGAAGACCATTAGAAAGTTGGACAGGTATCATTTGTTGCTGAGGACGCGCCAAGTTGAGATTAGCCGGTCTCTGTAATTGTCCTCCAATTAAATAATTTCCGTTGCCCAAAGGAGTGGCTGGAGGCGGTGGTGGTTCAGTGACTGCTTCTGTAGAAGTCTCGAACGGTGTACCGTCATGTTTGAAATGGTGCACGTGATGATGTTTGTGGTCCCTGTGAGCTTTTCCAGCAGTCAAAGCGACGTGGTATAATTGCAGCATCGTGATTTCACCGATAAGGCCTGATTGCTCTGCAATGTAAATAAATATTGGCTTTTATTTGTTAATAAACTTATAAGATTGATTTTTGTCAATCAATAGTCTATACTAAATTAAGGTTTAAATTTTGTCATTTGAACACTTCGACTGACGGTAATTTTGGAATTTTACATACTTATGATTGGCTGTGCCTCGTCCTTTTTATACAAAAGCGATTGTTCTTGACCGCTGATTGCAGATCCACCGCCCTTTATAATATGACCAACGAGCTGTGAATGTTTATAAAAAGAATAAATAAATACGACTATAAATAGTAGAGATAAATAAAATACGAACTCAATTGAAACTGTTAAAGTGGCAATGGTTGCCAAGTAGTTGTCTCTCCGCAGCTTTAAAGGCAATAAATACGACAATAATCTTTGCACAATTTTATTGCATCTTTCTTCTTATTTCCTTTTAGTGATATTCATTTAAAATGACATCACTAATTGCGTTTATATAATGTATAAATAAATGAATTGATGTCAGTGAGGTCAGGCGGATACTGATACCGTCAAAGTTAACTCATTACAACTAATTACGACGTGTGGTATGAAGCGAACTAAACAGTATTAGGCAACTGGTTCTCAATTTACGTACAAGTTATAATATAATTGCAATTTTCGTACATTTCATATTTTAAATTTATAACATATGTAAACTTACCCTATTATGGAAACCTCTTCCTACTCTTTCACCGTTTACCCAAATCTGCCACTCGCCTGTTCTTCCATTCCATGATTGGCAAGCGTGGTACCACCTTTAAAGATAAAAAAAGTGAAACGAATGTTAGTTAATCTCATCGAAGTATTTTGAAATGAACAATGAAATCCTTATATATTATATTTTATTTGCTTATAATCGATTGTCTGCTATGAAATTTTTTTAAATTACAGTATGCTGAAACATTTTAAAGTAAAATATACTGTCTTAGTACCTTGGTGGTTTGTTAAGCTTTATTTCATAAAAATATCAATGATTGGAAAATAATTCTATTAATAATTTATGATAATGAATAACTCCTTTGTATTGGAAGTACAAGACAAATATTTCAAAAAAGGAGCCTAATGATGGATGAAGTAGCAGTCAATCATTATTTGTATGTTGGTAATGATACCGAATAGAAATTCGGTATCATTTCATACAGTTTGACAAACTTTTTTTTGATAGGTTTTAGTTTTATCTTCTTTCTATACTACAATATTACAATTGAGAAAATAACTCTGTCTGTCGCTCTTTTACTGACAAACCAATTAACCTAATTTGACGATATTTGGTATGAAGCAAACTTGAACTCCAAGGAAGGACATAGGCTACTTTTTTGCCTGACACATGACAACAAACCCCTAAAACGCCAGCGGTGCGGGCGACAACTAGCCATTAAATAAATGCAACTCCTCGCAACGTGTTCATATTTCTATCAATAATAATCACGTGCAATATCGATCTCTAGTCGCAGCGAGCGATGCGGGCGACAACTAGCCAATAAATAAATGCAACTCCTCGCAACGTGTTCATATTTCTTTTAATAATAATCACGTGCAATATCGATCTCTAGTCGCATACTAGTAGAACCAATCTATAAGCGTTCACGTATTTACCTCACTTTGCGACTCTATCAGGACTACAATGATAATTACAGTTGACGTTTGACTTTCGTCATGTTTGCATTAGAGTTGCCTTCCGCGTGTGTCGTGGTCGTGTTTTGTTTCTCGACGCTTTCATCGCATTAAGCTCTTACAACAAGTTCCTACAACAAGCTCTTACAACCAGCTTCACTACTGCGAACTTACTTTAGTTTAGTTCAGTGGTGTTGTTATTATGCGTGCGACGTATGTAGGTTATATTATATTGCTGACTTCGGATCTTATATCCTTATACAGTGACTGGGAGCAATAAGATTTCGTTTTGTTTCACATGATTGATAGTCTTTCGTAAATGTAATTCGAATACATATGCACCGTCCTCGTATATTGAGAAATAAATCACGTCGTATTCTACAAGACTGGGCTTTGCTTACTTAGATTACAACGTGTTAAGATAAATCAGCATCTAAAATGTTACTTAATCTCATTTTTATTTAGTATACCGTATAATGCATATCTATATCAGTTCTTGTATATCTTTGAGACGAATAGACATCATAGCCGTTTGATCTATCGCCATGAAAGTTGACACATATGTATGGATACCGCTTGATTGGAAACTAGAGACAACTGCTCTAGCGATCTACTTCTACCATCCAACCGTTAGCCATGAAAATTGTATACATAACAGGTCGTCTCCCGATTTTCACTAGTATTTTAATAATCTTCTTAACAATAACAGACTCCATTTATGATGTAATTTTAAAATTTCACTCCATATGAACTATTCTCGTCAACGATACACAATGTAGAACAATAATAACAGAGAAATTCACAGCGTAATCACTTTGATTCAAATACAGGAAGTATAAAGCGAGTATGTATGTTTTAGGGAAAATACAGTTTTTTTTTTTTAATTATAGGGGGCAAATGAGCAGGAGGCTCACCTGATGGAAAGTGATTACCACCGCCCATGGACATCTGCAACATGAAGGTTGCAGGTGCGT
The DNA here is from genome assembly GCF_037043105.1 of Vanessa tameamea. Taxonomy (NCBI): domain Eukaryota; kingdom Metazoa; phylum Arthropoda; class Insecta; order Lepidoptera; family Nymphalidae; genus Vanessa; species Vanessa tameamea. The sequence continues at coordinate 14,462,202 of NC_087341.1, forward strand.
TGCCGGCCTTTTAGAAAGGAGTACGCTCTTTTTTTTAAGGTTCCCAAGCCGTATCGGTTCGAAAAAACCGCCGGCGAAAGCTGGTTCCACAGAGCGGTTGTGCGAGGTAGAAAATGTCTTAAAAATCGCGCTGTTGTGGATTTTGGGACATCTAGGTGGTGCGGGTAATAGATAATCAGGATGAACGTTGTTCACAATTTTGGTAAATGAAGCTAATATTTCGAGTACGTTATTCAATAGCATACATTCCACTGGCGCCCATAAAGCAATCAAATACATAGTTAAAATATTTTGGAGCAGTATAATAACTATAATCGACATAATAAATTGAATTTATACAGTATTAATTATTTACCTGAGGAAACCTGTGTTTTCATACCTTTTATATGTACCGAATGTACATAAGGGCTACATGTACATAATACAGAAGGATTTTTTGGAAAGAAAGATATTTAAAATTTAAAAGTAGCAGTAATATATTTTAAATGTAAATCATGTTTATAATTATCAGATCTAATAACAATGTGAACTGCAATTTCTTTTAAACTATATTGATAGCTATGTTTGTTTTAAGGAATTTCTATCTCTTTTTTTGTTCTGCGGCCCGTAAAACATAACGCCACGATGACGCCATGATGACACCACATAAAAAAATACTTCTATTTCAGATCGATGTTTTGCTTATATTTTATTATTATGCAAAATTGGTAACTTCTAATTTGACCCTTTAAACAAATAATATAAAAAACATTTCGATTTATTTAACTATAAATAGAGATATAGAAACAATTTTATATACAATTATTAGCCTTAAACTATTATACATCGATCGTTTTCTCGTGGACATTCATTTCTATATGGAAATTAATTTTCTTAGAAGTATAAATAAAGTCGATTCAATGTTAAATTATTTCAATTTGTTACTAAGTATTCACCCTAATGACTAAAGAACCTCAGACCTACTAGGACATCAAATCAAAAGGAAACCGTAGACTTTAAGTAGAATTTACGTAGTAGAGATCATTTACGGAAACGATATTGAACTCTTCTAAGTGATTGGGCTTTTATTTATGAAAAATATTTTTAGGTAATAATTTTGGTATAAATGAATATAAATAAATATAATAAATATAAATGATATTTGATTTTGTATTCGGGTATTTATTTCTTTTTGTGTAAATCAAAAATAAATTTACTTACGTATTAAGTTTCAACGGATAGTTGAGTCTGAAAAATGTCTGTCCGTGCACAGCCATACTGAAGTAACTCGCCTCTTTGGTGTTTGATATCCATGCTGAAATTTCCTTTGGACTGTCTCCGACTAAAAAAAAGTTCAGCAATAAAATAATGTATATTGTTTAAAATATATCAATATGGAAATATATATATACATAAGTATATACATATGAATTTGAAATAAGTTGGTGGTCTGGTAAATTGGTCACATGATGGTAAGCGACCACCATCTACTGCTGTAAGCCTCGTTAATATTACCAATGCACAATATTCGAATAAGAAGTTACGTCTCTTGCGTACTGTATAAGTACAAGTAACAATAAAAAATATAACGATGAAGATTTCATTATATTATTAGTATAGAAAATTTAGAGCAATACAAAACTATAGCAGTGGTGAACTAGGTTATACTTTTGCATATCACAAACTCTACCACATTTGAAAGCATTTTTTTTGTATGGTACATATATTTCTTAAAAATGCAACAGTTTTAAGCAAGATTGAAATGTAGTGTTTTTTAAATAACTTCGAAGATAATTTACAGGACATGTTGTAAAGTTGTCTTAATCCCTCTAATGAAAGTTTGAATTATAAAAAAATTTTGCGAGCTTTGGGCTATCACACTTCATTGTAAAAGCTTTTTATTTTAATTTATTTCTATTAAAAAATAAAGACGGTATAATCCTACCCTGAAATTACCCTGTGGGTTTGGGATACAGAAAGCCAACAAAAAAATAAACTTCTAAAAAGCATACTTATAAGGATTTATTTTAAAACGATACCAACAATTTTCAATTTCTTTTAGCGTAATCATATTAAAAACAATCTCGCCGCGCGCATACGTCTCCTTATATTGTTGTAAAATGTTATCTTTTATTTATCTATTTTGTTCAATTAACTCGTTGGTTGGTCTTTGCTTTACAGGCAGAAGAGACCAGGATAGAATAGTTTTTTAATTTGCTGCCAACTTTCTCAGTAGACGTCGACAGTTTAAAACTTAGTAGTGTACACTACTAACTCAGAAAGTCCATAAACATGAATTTAAAATGAATTATGAAATAATGGGAGTAGAAAATCTATGCTTGCACATATGCCCTGAATTATATATTGTACAGTCGGTTAGTATCGCTCGGAAACTAAGGTGACGTCAATAAGTATTCTGTATATATATTTAATTTTGCTTTAACTTACTCAATACCTCAAGGGTTAGCTGGTATATATCCCTTGTTGTGATAAGTGGAACTTCGTCGAAACATTGAGCAAATCGTATAGCAAACCCCGTAAATTTACAGAAATTTAATTTTTAATTAATATAACAATAGCAAGTTTATTACGAAGCTTGTTTAGGAATCGCGATTGTGTGGAATTGTTTGTCAAAAACTAATTTTACATCATCCATACCCGTATACACATTCCGCTCACTGATTTACAATAGACCAATTTAAAGTATTAACCTCATTTTGTGTGTTTTGAACGTATAAAGTCTGTCATATCGATTATAGCATGCGAAAAATTGGAAACGTTACGATTATTCATTAATGCAGGCGTACAATTCTTATTATTCCAAATAAGGCGTCGCAAGTTAACCCACTGATCTACATTTGTGTATTGAACGGACAGAATATTATGTAAATATTATAATTATGTAATATTAATTAATCGGTAAGTTCGACATGGTTGCGTTGCCAGGCGGTCTTAAGTTATGAATATTATTGAATATCAATGACTATTACGACAGCTTCAATCGCTGTTACATAAAAAACATTCAGGGAACTACTCGTTCAACAATGTTGTCTCCTTCTTTCTAATGTGAAATCGATGATGATAGACAGAGATATCAGTGTTTAATTAAACACCCGATAAATAACGTTTGCAAAAATAAGCGATTAGTTAGGTTATTTTGCTAAAATGCAGCTAAAGTAATATTTGTATATAAGTTGTGCAAAAATAAACTAAAACTTAAAGCGAAATCTTATTTTAAATAAACGCCAGTAAGAGGATTTGTTGTAATCTGTTTGTGAAACGTGTCGTGTCCTGTATGCGGTGTCCGAAGAGCACGTGTATTTTATTATAACACTTAATATCCTGTAAAATGAAAATATAAATGCTTTACCTTATATTCAAATAAAACTCCTTTGATGTTTTTAACATAACATGAAACGAGATTTAAGCAAATAAGAATGTTGTATTGCATAAAATGTAAGATATAATAATGCTAGATATTCATATTATATAGAATAAAAGTAGCCTTGAAATCACCTCCTTCCTTTTGAGAAAGAGGTTTAAGGCTTTATCCGCGACATTGTTCCAGTTCGGATTGGTGTATAAATATGTTGCTGATGCAGTTTTGCATTCAATAAATGCGTGTTTCCTCGTTTTATTTTAGCTCATCACCATATGAGATGATCTATAAACACAAGTGAAGCACATATAAATTCGTTAGCGCTTATCTGGGTTCCAAAACACAATCTACGTTTAAGATTCGTATGTTCTAATTTTTAAATAAACGACAAAACGTTTAAATATTAAATTGACGTATTTACTAATGAATACTTTAATAAAAGACATATCCAGCACTTCTAAGGAAACTGAAAAGCAATTCTGAGTCATTTACCAACAAATTGCTCTTAGGATAAATTGTTCAATCTATAGATAAATTTCGCGGTGTGTAAAAGGTTTGATCACGACTTCGCTTATGCAACTTGCCTCAAACTGCCACACTGTATTTTGTAACATGTGTCAATAGGTAGGGTAAGTTTATCGCGTGAGTAAATTTAATCTTGCCATTAGTGCGTGTAGACCTTTACATTTGTGTATATGTAAGGTGACGACGATTTAACTGAAATCCACATGAATTTCAGATTTTCTTAAAACAACTAAAATATTAACAAAGTCGTGATGGAGGTTTATATGACGTCATAAGTTTTTTTCCATCACAAGTCTTAAAGTCAAAACTTAATTGTAAATTTCATCATTGCCTACTTATCAGAACACGTGAATCTTATACTATGATTGCGAGATCAAGCAACTGTTACACTATTGAATTTTCTTATTGTGTTTACAATTCATCGCGCATTCAGCGGTTAAGGAAAACATCGTGAGGAAATCTTAAAAATCTCTTTTCAGTGCAGTGTGTGGTAACGTGGTCATTGGTAAAATAAGAAAAATTAAGCAATCTACTTAACTACTGGAAACTAAGATGTTATGTTCCTTACGCCTGTTACATTTTACACTGGCTCACTCAACCTTCGGAACACAACAGCAGTAATTGCTGTTTGGTGGTAGCATATGTGACGAGAGGTAGAGCTGAACAAAGCCCTACCACCAAGTGAAACAAACATAAGTGTGTATACGCCAATCCATATTGGAGTAGATTGGTGTAATAAGCACCAAACCACGAGGACATGTCAACAGAAACTTGAAGATTTTGTATAAATGGCCTCTATATTATTACTTGATTCGTTATTTTGAAATGAGATCAAACCTTTAAAACCAGTTCTAATGTTTCCGCGACGAAGTTACTAAATATGTATGCGTTGAGAATTTATTACAACGGAGGTGTGGTAAATTACAACATTATAATTAAATGGTACATTCGATTAACAGTGTAAAGGTTAATCTGTTTTATAGACATATCATAGCGCTTAAATTAAATCAATATACTATCAGCGCCCCGAATATCACTCCACTCTTGACGTTAAAACAGACCCGGCTACTTTAAGCCCCGTTGCGTAATTGATTCGATTAATCACCAAAACTCCCGTGATTTTTTTATGCAAACCATGAAAATCATTACTTAAATTTAACATTGAGAGTATATTATAAAAATAAACGAAATAAATCCAGTGGGAAGGCGTCTTATGTTCCAATAAAGGCGCTTATAATATGAGTAGTGCATAAAGCGTTACCGCAAAAGTTTAGAAATTCAAAGAGAATTATTAACGACCTACACTCTCTACTTATTATATTGTCTAGGTTATGTTCACATCAAAAATAGCTTTCAGTGTACATAAAACATAAGTACACACCAGAAAAGAGCCGAGATGGCCTAGACCACATCGACTCCAGTTTTTATTTCGGTTCGGTAAGCACCACTAAATTGTCATATGTTTAATTTATGTTTAGTATTCATCTCATGTTGGGCGTTGAAGAAACTTATATCCACACTTTCCACATTGGAGTAGCGTGGTGGAATGAGCTTCAATTTATGTCCCAAAAAGAAAACCTTTACTTTTACGTACCCGAGTATGAAAATAGGGGGTGGTCTTCTGAGTGATTATGGAACTTGGTCCACATACAGAGTGTGAACTCTTTAAGATCGGGAAGAGTCGTTTCATATTCCACGTACTGGTAGAACAGTTCCTGGTTCATAGATACTTTGTATACACTGCAGGAGTCAGATCCTGGTGAAGGGGCTGGGTTATATAGATTCGATGCCTTGTTGGGTGTGAACGAAGGGGGTCTGGGTTGGAGCGGCCTTCGATTAACAATCTTCAATTGAGAACTGAAATAGAATAGATTAATTATAATTCTTTATGTTATTAAAAAATGGTTTTAGTATTTTATAAAGTTCTTTCAAATAAAAATAATATAGTTATAAATTTAAAGTTATTAATAAAGCAAGGATATCTTTCCCCTGACAAATGTTGTCACTAGATTGAAATTCAACACTGTAACGAGCTTCAAAGTTCAATTGTATAATAGAAATTTTGCCAGCTCTTCAGCTGTCTCATGACAAATTATAATAGTTCCATTCGAAAATGTAGACACTTTTTATTCGTATAAGTATTATATATATGTATATATATTAAATTAAATCCATAACTTTAATCTATATATCTAAGACCACCGATAAAATTATCTACGCGATCGTATCAAGCAACAATTGGTAAATTGAAGCATACATGAATTACTCTTTGAATTTTTTTATTAGTCACAATAACGGAATGTAAATTACGGCCTTTAATAAACAAACGATATTATAATATCAAAAAAAATATATTTATAATAAAAACCGTATAATATTTTGTTGCTCATATCGTCTGTACATGCTTTAAAGTTATGAAGTCTCCTATCAGAGTGTCAAATGTCGATTCTGTATAAAGATTTACTACGACATAAAAATTTTCCTTTCTACGCCATTTTGAACTATTAATTATAAACTGGAGGCATATTCTAATAATATTTACAATGATGGAATAGACGAATAGAGTCTCGGACGTCGTCGATGTCGTAAATAATAATGAATAAGCAGAACGGTACCCTCTTTATGACGTAGCTCGTAGAGCGCTATATCATTATACTCGAATTAATATTACATTACCTTGCGTCCAAAGATCTTTCAGGTGACTTTGAATAAGTTGAATAAGCGAGTGGCGTATCCGGTATAATAGGATGCCAGTCAGCCTCGCCTGCTATCACTGCCACTAACGACGCACACAATATTACTATCCGCATCTTCTGAAACAATATTTACTTAATTACATATCTTGATGTATTAATTAATTACATTAAGCTACATTCGAACATGAAATATCACTTTATAAATTGTATAATAAAAATATAAATTAAATGTTACATTTTCAAAGTATGGATATAAGCTTTCCTTTGTTATGATACAATCATTGAAATCCATTAAGTATGATGTAATAACGGAGATTGTAATTTAGTTTATTCGTTATAAAATATATTTATTAGCTTAAATTAAATAATTAGTATAATTAAATACTGATTTTAACAATAATCAATCAATTAATTTGTTATGAAAGCGATGTAGTCACGTTTCGGGTATTATTTCGCGGTGGTGGGTGGTAGGGTTTGTGCAAGTCAGGGTAGATACGTCATCAGATATTCTACCGCTAAACAGCAATACTTAGCGTTGGGTTTCGGTTTGAAGGGTAAGCGAACCAATGTAACTACAGGCACAAGGGACTTAGCATCTCAGTTTCCAAGGCCGGTGGCGCATCGGTTATACAATTGATGCTTTATATTTCTTAAGGTGCCAATGTCTGTCTGATGGTCACCCACATTCCTATATAAAAATCTAACATATTTTCATAATATACTTATGTGAAAATTTGCTTCACTATCTTCCGTCCGTGACTTCGGTCGCTATGATTAGGAGAGAGGATCTAGTATTAAATAGTATATGTGATATGTCAGTCCTGTCTCTATTCCGATTTCCATCCGTCCGGCCGTTTATGCGTGATTAAGAAACAAACATCCAAACATACAAACTTTCACTTTTACAGTATCTTGAGACATTGGTATCTCTCGAAAGTAATACTAGATGATTTTATTTTTGGCGTAAATGTAAAATAGTAAGTAAGTATAGTAAAAGAGCATGTAAATCCCATTGCTGGTCTAAGTCGTTTGTTGATCCAACGCGGTTTGGAAGAAAGAGCAGGGAGCATTGGAGGCAACACAGGTAGCAGATTTTCATTAAAAACAAGCAGGTTTCCTTGTGGTGTTTTTCTTGAGCTCCCGACTCGAGATGAATTATAAACACAAGCTAACATGACAGGCTAAGAGTCAGTGGTTACTGGGAAATTGTTTCAAACTGAATATAAAAGCAATCGAGTGAGTAAATCGGCACGTCACCATCATTAAAGTTTCTTTTTCTTAGATAGAGCAAAGAACGGTTTGGTAGTAATTTTATTATGTTTGTTTATATTTATGTTTAGCGCCAGATATTTCCTAGGACCGACATTAATGTATACTTATTAAAGTTTTTGCTGTATCACTAGATATATTATAAAGGGCTCGACTGCACTTCAAAAAACATTACATTTTTTTCCTATTATTATATATTTGCTATTTTTTTTAATAAAGCCTCCTTTGTCGAATTATCGTCCCAACCACAATATCTGACAACATTTAATTTACTAAATATATAAATTACTTATACGAAAAATTCATTTGCACGTTTTTCGCTTAGCATATCCGACAGTGTCAAGTTTATAGCTAGTAAAATGTATGAAAGTTGAGATTAACGAGATAAAGGCGCGGTTACGGCAGACAGTCGAACGGGCGCCGAGGGAAAAGTGGTATTACGTGCAAAACACGCACACGCGTTCGCCTGTGCACCGCCTCGCTTCACTGACCACGCGGCCGACCGACATTAAGCGTTATTCGAGAAACGCGCCTCACCGTTGCGACATATGTACACTTTGAACGATTACCAAAAATCTATATTACACAATCGAACATGTTTACGGCTTATTATGAAAACTTGAATTCGATTTAGTTTTATGGCTGTAACAATGTTAGTTGTCTAACTTGTATTATGAATCAGATAAGAGATTTGCCAGTGGGGAGGGCACGCGAATCTTGACCAAGTATCGCGGGTTCAAACCTCATGTCCTTAATTTCTGTTTATAATTAATCTCGTGCTCGGTGCTGAAGGAGCAAATTGTTAGGGAACATTCAAATGCCGTATGGAAAACAGTCAAATGTTTAACGAAGTATTCTCGTTAAAAGGAGAGGAGATCGTAATCCAGTACACGTTAAAGGCTTTTGCTAATTCTGATACTACTACGATTCATATAGGATTACACGTGCAGTTTTTACGATGTAAATGATTTAAATTACTGCAGATTGTGATATAAATGTAATCAATTTTGAATTGAGTGAAGTACGACTTTCAATCAAACAGATTTGCTTAATATTAATTGAATACCGCCAAACATAGACATAATAAATACGTTTTAATTACATTATACATTGCAAATCTATCCGCTTTAGTTGATATCACAACGAATGCGTTTTATTTACGATCTACTCAGTGACGTTCCAAACCGGCGATTGCTTCCTGTTAAAAAAAAAATTGGTATTGAGGAAAAATGTTTCAACAGTTCTAAAGTATCTTAAGAACCGTCATGACCCAGTTAAACCACCACAATCAAAGTACGAGATTCGAGTCAATTCAGGATGAATGTCATTGAAGTAGTTAATTTGTTTTTACATTTTATTTCGCTAAATTCATGTCTCAATTAAATGTCGATTATCCTTTTAATTTATAAAAGTTGAAAGCTGCTTATAAAAATTAGAAAAATATTGCAATGATTCTGTTTTACAATATACAAACTTTAATCATTATAAAATCATTGATTTTCTATTCTAATTATTATAAAAAATAAATATTGGACAACATCACATACATTACTCTGATCCCAATGTAAGTAGCTAAAGCACTTGTATTATGGAAAATCAGAAGTAATGGCGGTACCACAAACACCCAGACCCAAGACAACATAGAAAACTAATGAAATTTTTCTACATCGACTCGGCCGGGAATCGAACCCGGGACCTCGGAGTGGCGTACCCATCAAAACCGGTGTACACACTACTCGACCACGGAGGTCGTCAAACGTTTCAAATTATTTTTCATCAAACGTTTCAAATTGCAGTGTTAATAACTTTGATGAGATGTAATAATTTTTATACATTATTATTCAATACTCTCCATGCGCTTCGGCTTCGCACGGGCGTAATTTACTGATAAAGAAAACGATATGATATATCTAAATATAATTTAGTAGCACTCAGAAATAATGTAGCTTTCTACCAGTGATTTATTTTATATACAAACAAATACCTTTTGCCTCTTTACAATATTAATATAGATGCTTAAAAATACTATGTTCACTATGCCCATAATAAAACTAATTAGAGGTTTTAGAACGATGCAGGAAACTATTATAATTCAATTTGCTATAATATTAGCATGTTATAAGCTCCGACAATTAGTGATTATCTCTGGAATTAACCGTGAACAAGTTGGAAAGCGCAAACGAGCGCACATTTAATGGCTCTACATACCGAGCACTTGCAAAATCCATTGATCAATAACGGTTAATTAGTCGGTCATGAACTATCAATAGTTCAATCAAATTAAATTATTTTATTCCATTGTATATTCACAAGTATTTTTTAAAAGTCGAGTGTTAACGTCGCCTCGCAATATGAATTATACTGAGTACCTAGTAATCACTAAAAACAATAAAATCACCAAACGCAACTTAAATACGAAAACATTGTATAAATCATATAAGCCAGAATCGTTCTATGTCAGATGTATATGTTTTACGGAGTAGGTTTTACTAAAGAGTAAATGTTAATAATAACAATATTAATCGTATTAAAAATATACATAGATATGTTCATAATAAAGAGAAGATATTGAGCTTATACGAAATGCAATACGTGACTAGGTATGTTTCGATCAAATTTCACTTTTGAATAATTCATGACAATTTTTTTCACGTCGGTAATATGATGGCAAATAAATTTAATCCGATTCACTTAATTTGTCTTTGAAATCTTAATAGTGCTTAGCAATCGTAATCAAAATTTAAATATAGACATTTCTTTTAAATATTCCGATTTAAATCGATTTAAGTAAAGACTGAGGCTTATATTCATTGGAACCTATGATATTAGCAATTTGGAATGTAGTATGAATTTTCTCAGATCAATTTCCTTGTTAATCATTGTGTCAATTTTAATGAAGATTTAAATAGGTTTTAACTCGAAAACTTGACCTTTCCGATAAAAAATATAAACCCCTTATGCGCTACTAAATGTGGGATCAAATTATATTATTATAAATTCTGACTTCAGATTGATGAGTGGATTAAATCCTTGCAACACTAACGTTGAAACAAAGAGGATGAGTTTTTATTTGGTGAATATTATATTAATCCAACAAAATAAAATCTCGTATTCGACCGTGTACGTATACCAGGAATTGATATTTGGTACAAAGGTATTATTATTCATACCTTTTAAATATATTACACTTCTGTTAAAATTCGACAACATAAAATAAATATTATTTTGTTAATTCATTATGTAATGATTTCAAAGGTAAGCTAAATACAGCGTTTTTATTTAAATTAATTTGTTTTTTCAAGGTATCATGATTGGTATGACGCAATCTAATTTTTATTTGGTCGTTTTGGTTTTTTCTATAAAACTTCAAGTACTTCCGTGCTCGTTTGAATGTGATTTATGTTATAAGGTAAACTCCATTAATAATTATAAGCAGAATTAATATATATATAGACATTAAAATCTATTCATAAATATCACACTGCTAAACAATGAGCTCTTGTTTTTTTAAGAAAAAGCTAGAAGCGTGGTAGACCGCTGCTTCCCTATTTGGTTTCAAAGACAATGTTACCTTTGTCTTTCAAGTTAAAACACAGTGAATTTAAACCCACAATCTGTGATTAACATTCGCATATTGGGTCCAATAGGCCAAACGGGGCTAGTAATAATTTGCAACAAACCGGTCGTCATCAGTATTCGGCCCTGTTATACGTACTTGTGATGTTTTTTGATGCACAAATTATTGTGAAGTTACTTTATTAAACCTGAAGCTGAAGAATCTTTATTAAACCAATCATTGCCTTTGCTATACTTTATGCACCTATTGTAACGACGTTACAAACGGAATATCCAATAGCAAACGATGAAAAATGACCGTATATAAAATTGCCTGCAGTGAGGACTCGGATTTCCTTTATTTCTTATCTCTCATTACAGTAGACGATAAGAAGGCGAATACTAACGCTAACAATAGCAGTTGAACAACAGGATAATATAACTCAATTGTTTTTAAAAAGATCGTGTACAATTTAAACAGTTATTTTTTTAATTTCATGTTTATTGTATAATAGACATTGTTATTGTTACCCTAAGGAATGCTCAATCGCCGTGGCCAATGCGCCACGCTTGTGAACTTAGATTTTTGAATCTTGTGTCTTTAAATACACTGAATTACTCACCGTTCAATCCGGAACATAACAATAGAACATGCTATGCGATCAGATGCTGCTATCCCAGATGGGTTTGCGTTTTTGCACAAAGAGCTAAAAATATACAATTATCAAAAACTTACTTTTACATTGAATAAAGTATATTTACATTCTGATTATGACTTTTTTGATTCTTAACTTTATCTCCGTATGATATAGATGAACAGTGTTAACAATGCTTGTTTGAGATTGAGAACTGTTTTTATGAATCCCTAAAACCGGAGAGCTTGTCTATGTGCGTTGAGGAAAGTAACAGTATTTTGGGCTTTCTATCTAGTTGTAGCATGGATAAAACCTTTTTATTTTTGTAAATATCATGATTTAGCTTTTAACACAGATTTGGAGTGGCTAGCCAACCGCTTCGTTCTGCGTAAAGATACCTTTGTATATAACAAAGCCATTTTAACGTATTCACGCCCAGCTCACTGAATGTGACATTTGCAGTTCAATTCCGTGTGAGCACCATTGAGATTCTGATTGGTTAATTTTTGTTCGTAATTTATATCGTGTTTGGCGATAAAACCTCATAACCCGCAGTAGAGCAGCGTTGTAGAGTCTGCTGTCAACGTTATTTACAAAAGGATCGAGGCGTGAACGAAGTCCTTATCTAATTCTCTGTTTATTTAAAAGGCAAACTCTACTTACGTGCCAAGTTTCATTCGAACCCCTAAAATAGCGTTGGCATGAATGATCAAGAAACTTTCAACCGTATATGCTTTAGAATTTTATCAATCTTATTAATATTTAAGTAAAGATATATTTTAAAGTCATATACAATTTTGTTATTCTTTCATTGAAAACATACCTCTTCGCGAATAATTTTTGATCCACCGATTGTATCAAACGAAATGTTGTTTACACTAAGCTTAGTAATAATAAAAAGGCTTTAATCTTCTATTTCGTTATTAAATAACTTTCATGAGCTACAAGTCAACTTTTCTGCGTTAAGCGGATATTTTGAACGACCACAACAAGACTTAAAATTTCTCTAAAGTAAAGAAGTGAGATCACTGGCACATAGTATATTGGTAAGCAAAAACACGTAATAGAAAATAATGTCAATCGGTAACGCTCAGAACGCTCAAAGAATGCGCGATGCGAGTTCGAATCGCGTTAGAGAAATTATTCAGACGCCTTACGCAATAACGCTTCCGTGCTATTGCTGCTCGGGCTCTCCCAGTTTAATGCGATAAAGCTGCAGCTAGATCTGCACTAAGCTGCGGCGAAGATGGCATCGCTGTATTTTCAGTGTATTTTTTCACCACAGTATTCATTATAATATTTTGGTCTATTTTACATGCGACGATGATTCTTGCCATGCCATACATAAATAAAGGAAAATAAAGCCGCGGGTAAAAACTATTAGTTTTACCATACATTTAAAAATATTTTATAATCATTGTACTGTTTCGATATAGTTGTTATAAAATTTTCTCTGTTTTTTATATTCTTTTTTGGTAGCACAAAAATGTATATAAAATTATTGCGGAGTACGTTATAATGTGCATACTTAATACGAGCGCAATAAAATAGAGAGGAAATCATGAGCCAATAACTGGACGTTAATCCTAACGGCAGTAAATGCTTTTAAATTACAATATGAAAGTTGTATAATATTGAAGAAAACGATAGTTTCGAGACGCGGCACCAAAACAAGCCCAATAGATTATGTTTATCCGTTTTTTAATGTTTTGTCATAAATATTATTAGTTACTAAGTTCCGAACGCAGCTTCAACCGCGTGTTTGTTATATGACATATTTCCGGTATAAAAGTATCCTATGCACTATTCAGACTAATCTGTCTCCGTGCCAAAATATAGTCAAAGTCAAAGTCAAAGTCAAAAATCTTTATTCAATATAGAAGTGTTTACACTTGCGTATTGATAGTCAAAATTGCGATATATTGCGATCCATGCATTAACTCGGTGATTGCGTAACACACATTCATCTAAATATTTATAATATCGTTAAAATTAATAAAATAAAAATATATATATTTCGTACATTTTCGTACGTAACACAATAGCTTATTATGCGATTTTATAATAGCATAATTCAAAGAAATATTCTGTAAAATTAAAATTACTTATATAATAATATCAAAAGTTACATTTGCAGCGCAGAATAATATAAGCTATTATGAAAATAACGTTATTTAATCATCCAACGCAAAACGGTTTCAAATGTCAGAGTTGTACCTACCTGTTATTATTGTAACAACGCAAAATACATTTTCGAATATATCATAAAATGCAAGCAAATTCTTAATTCAATCTAGTGGTTGATCTCAAAACACCATCGGACAACAATCTCATTGTTGCAAATACAACCGTATCAGCATAACTTTCATTTCGAACAGAATTCTTGCGTCATATATTTTCGTTCCTAATATATTATAAGTATTCGCGTGTTTTAACAAAGTGTAAAGTACGGCGTGTTAGTAATTTTAATTGATGTGGAAGTCTTCGTTTTCTTGTCCACGCGTAACGCTGACGTGCGTTCGATGACAGTAATTATTTCTCGTCACGATAAATATTCGCTATATCTTCGTAGACTTCGTTCGTGTAGTGGTTCGTTTATAACCAACGTCTAGGATAAAAATATCAATTTGCATCATTGTGTATATATCAAAATATTGGCCGAAGTTTTGTTGGATCATATTGGCTGACGCTGAAGATTTTTAATAACCGAATGAATTGTTACGATGGCGGCAAAATGCAATGGAAGCGCCGAGTTCAAACTGAATTGCCAACCGGAGTCCATAGCTAGTGAAAACAAAACAAGTTCTAAAAAGAACAAAAACAATCTAATCAATAAAGTTTAACTTAAGAAGTTCTTGAGAAGGTTAGTTACAAAGATAATGTAGCGAATTTCACTTTTTTATATATATGCATATTTTTGTAATTGTTAAATTAATTATACGTAAATAAATAGTATAATTGATATTATTTCGAATTATTAATATTTTTGACGTATTACAAAGTGAGTTTAATTATTTCGTTTTTTTTTTTTTTTATATTGTCATCAAAAGCTTAAAACTACATTAATTGGTCACTTTTATCCAATCATGAACTGAATGATTAAACCTTCGGCTTCACTCAAAAGTTTTGGCGATAGCTGTTAATCGGCTTCGGGATCAGCCAGATATCGACTTTCGGCCGGATACTACTAACCAACGTCTTGGATTGACAGCGAGATTATATATTACGAGAAAAGTCGTGCGATCAATGTTTTCCCTCCTAACTACACTTTAAAGGATACTAATGATGCTTTGCGTAATTTATATTTTTTATTTTATTTAATTTATAATAGCATTATTAGTCGAGGAGATTTTTCGGCCTTGTAAAAATAACAAAAGATAATTATAAAAAAAAATCTCTAAAAAAAACAATTTTAATTTTTGCTAAAAAAATATAAATAAATTACTCAACAAAATGTGAGTACCTTCTTAACCACATACACTATTTTAAATGAACTTCATATTAATCAATACCCGAGCCATGTGGGTGTGCGACACGAAATACAGCCTTCAATGGGATTAGTGAGTACATACTTCAAAGGACGAAATTTAAAATCATTAGTCTTGTATGCGAAAATAGAATAACAGCATTCAAGTTTCAATCCTACATACTACGAACAGTATTCATCACTGTACCGTTGTTTTTTTTTTAAATGAATATTATTCTATTTTATTAGCTGTCAGAGTGCCTATAAAATTACTTTACTTATAAAGAACTTCCTTTAAATATGCCATTAACATTTTCAAAGACATTTTCCATAGTGAACTGATAAAGTTACGGGTGAAATTTTCTTTTGTTACAACAATGTTCTTAATAAAAAAGTATTCTTATTTTTGTACGAAAAAGCTGTCAAGATGTTTACATCCATCTATGCTGATCTTTTTAACATTGTAGGACCTCACAGGTTGTAAGGTAAATGTAATTTTCTTTTTTTTTAAGTATCCTTTGTAGACGTTCTCTTGTTTTTGTATTCTCTTAAATTAAGTTTAACGATAGAAATTAAATAATCCTTTTAAATTTTGAATATTATACAAAATAACAATCTATTTATTCGATCGATTGTTTCGGAATATAAAAGATAATATTAATCAATATTTTTAATTGTTAATTTGGCAAAGTCGGCGGGACGGTCACGTGGGAAATTAAATATTATTTCAAATAAAATAAATAAATGTTATTAAACTCATCATTCACTGGTATTATGTATTAATCTTCTCATAACGTATCTTCAACTTGTATCAAAGACGATATCGAATCAATCAAAATAATTTCGAAAAACTTATACATCAATAAGTTAATTTAAGTTCAAGCTTCAGCCGTTCTCGCCGAATCCAAGAGCAAAAGTATTATTTGGTTCGAATATTTCACGCTAAATGACTATTCTATTCTACGAAACGAATCGACGTTTTAACATTACATTAACAGCAGCACAAAAAACATCGAGTAGACGTTAAAAAGTGTTCTTTCTAAAAAAAGTCACATTCTTTTTCTTATTTTTAGAAATAATGGCCACTGTTAAATCGTTGACAAGGTTAAATGTTTCTCTCAAGGTCACGTAGAGTAATTCGCTTAAACGAGAAGGTCAATGTCAATGTCTATCGATCAATTTAAAGTCATATCGATGTATCGAGTCAATTGATGGCATAATCGATGTTTTACATTTCTAAACGAAATAAACCCGTATGCGGTGTAAGGAGTTCGGTTCCGTTATTAGCATAGCATTGTGTTATTTAACTGAATACAAAATGGATCTATAAACAAATAGTGTTAAACAAGACTATGATAAGTAACTTAATAGACAGAACGAACGCGGTCTCTTAGACCAGAGTTTCTTTCACGATATCCTAAGTTCAAGTCTTCTTAAGTCAAACCAGTTAAGAGTTTTTGGACGAGTAATAATTTTATAAAAAAAATAAACCTTTAAGGATCAATATTACAAGGCGGCTTATTTTTATAGTCGTATTATCTTTCTACTTCAGAGATCCAAACTTTTTGTTGGACGAGTCTCCTCTACTTCAGACAATCATCCGTTTATATATTCTAAATTCTGTTTTTCATTTATGACCATTAATATGATTTAATATATGCAAATTTACAAACGAAATATAACGATGCTACACTGAATGTCTTGAAAAAATTTGATGTTACATAATGTTCCGGTTTTTTTATCGATTTACTAGTTATGGATGAGTTCAGTCTAAGTGAACGTGTAATCTTTTCGTCGAAGACAGTTATCAGTGTCCAACAACGTGGCTTGCGAATTATGACCGGCATTTTACGCTCTGTACGCAATGCTTTGTCGATGTAATATTATGTGTGTGGTTGTTTTTTCGTAATATCGACTACATTGTCAATAAATCCGTGATAGTACAAAAGCTGTAGTAAACTATGAATCCATTTACAGATAGTTTCCTGGTCCACTAGTCCCAGATTGAAGTGCAAAAGCAGTGTATATCTAAGCTATATTGCTTTATAATGTAGCTCCCAAGCTGAATACATCTGAAATAGTTTAACAATCATCGAGAACAAATATATCTAGATATATCTAGATAGATATATATCTCTATCTCGGAATCCTTTAATTGAAAGCATTCGTATACAGGTTTTACGAATTTACACGTAAATACAATGTATTAATACATCATTGTTATTCTGATGGAACGGACATTCTTGTACAAGCTTAGACTAGTTCAGACGGGTGTGAGGATAGAGCAATAATTAAATTTACACTACTTAAACATCAAATTTATATGTCCGAGTTTTATAATAATTTAGTTGAGGAACAGCTGTGATGTTTTTGTCTGTCTGCCTGTTTAAGCAAATATCCAAAGCAAATGCGTTTTGGTCATAATTACATTGTGCGATAATTTGAAAATTAAAGCGACCTAAAACCCTGTCCACGAAAATCCGGCTGAAAGGAACAGACCATAGTACTATTCTCCAAATAATTTGGAACACTATTTGCTTGAGTTAAATCTTAGTAACTTCATGGCCTTTAAGAAATATTCATTATCCCTTACAACGTTAATGCGACACCAGATTTGGAAACTAAGATGTTATTATATTAAGGGACACCTTGTGCCCGGTACACTGGCTCTGTGGCTTTTTTTGCCGTGTGACGGTAGCACTGTACCACCCATCTTTATATATATAAAGGTGGGTGGTACATACCGAGACGAGCTCGCACAAAGCTCTACCATCAAGTTTGCCACATGACGATATAATTGTTTCATTGCGAGTACCTATAGTTTTCTTTTAAATAGTAAATATTTATTATATCAATAATTTTAATGCACGCAATAAAGTATACTAATCAAAATTATCAGATGTATGTGTAAACAATCCTGTAATTTGTATTAAATTCGTTTCTTATTTGTAATTTATTAACATAAACTTTTTCATTATAAAGTTTAATAATTTATTTGTTTTACATATTAATCTGTAGACCATAAAATATTCAATCTCATTGATTAACCATTTAATAGGAAAGGTAACTTTAAGATAATATTATGATTTGGTATGGACCAGTAAGTTGACTACAAAGAATTATAGACTCTGACTTCTGATTACTTTTTTGTATTTTTTTTTAAAGGCGAATGATTATATAAAACATTTCTTCCGCCGTCAATCCGTCGTGCTCGTCGTCCATATTCCTTGTGCTTAAAATTAAACTGGCTCACCCGTCGAACCGAAGCACTATAGTGTTTATACTTATGAATTTAAAACAATGCACATTCAATATTCGTTTTCATTGATATTAAGTACAAAAAGAGCAGAGGTTCAGTGAATACTTAATTAAAACATATACCTATATAAAATATCGCAACATATCTGGTAGTGGATTAATCCGGCGGGTGGTGGTTTGGAGTATTGCAAAAAGTCTGATCAAGGGTATTGAATATATAAGCCGCAAAATGAACACCGAATTCCTTTTTATCTCGCAAACATAAAGGGAATGGTATTACCTTACTATACGACGAATATATCAGCAGGTTAGGACAGTTTAAAATCATCTACTTCCTTTACGAAGCATTACAAAATATTTTTAAAACATTGATAAAGTATGAATCTCATTACAACATAGTCGTCAAATAATATAATTACTTTTTAAACTTAATATAAGATAATTAATAATGATTAAATTAATCGATAAAAATATATCGATTAATATTCGTGATGCATGTTATACATCATTAATAATTACATTACATATAATAATTACATATATATTATAAGTTATTCTATATTCCTATACTATATTATATAGTATAAGTGTAAATCAGGCTTTTAATTATTATTATTAATTGTCTATAGCTCTTATTTTTATATGGACAACTATTCTGAGAAAATGTTTACTGAATATTTATCTGCATATATATTCATAGAGATACCACATAGCGTAGGGTTTACAATTATGTGTTTTGGGTACAAAAACATGTAAGAAAAAAAAAGGAAGGAAGTAGTATATTCTTCCATATAGCATCATGCAGTCTAAAACATCTCAAACACCGACTGATCATTGAGAAATTTTCCAAATATTTTGGTAAGAACAAAGTCCATATTTCTATTATTTCAGAATCTGTTAAAGTAGAGCAATATTTACATAATTATAAATGAATTTAGTGTTTATAAACACTAATTACTTAAAGTATTATTTTTAATTTTTAAATCCTTGAGCAAAAAAAATACCTAAGGCATAGTTTCATCAGTTTCCACGCAAACACCTACTAAGAGATTAATTACTATCAGTGAGCATTATTTAAAGCACCTACACTCGTTTTAATGTATGTATTTTAAATGTATAATAAATAATCATTTTAAAAAGCAGAACAAAGGATTTGAATCAACAAATATTTTTACCAGACAATTATGATAAACAGAAATAGCAAATACGAATAATTAGTAAAATGGTAAAACAGTGCTAATGTTATCCATTTGTAACGTTTTATATATTTATTTGGTAGTAGAACTTTGTGGAAGTCCGTCTAGGTAGGTAAAACTCATCGTAGATTCAACCGCCAAGCAGTATTACTTAGTATGGTTCTGTTCTAGTTTGAAGTGTAAATGAGCCAATTACAGAAACAAGGAAAATAAGTAGTCGGTGGCGCATTAATCTAAGAAATTATTAAAATTTCTTACAGCGCCAATGTCTAGTCAGGTCAGGGCAGTGATGACCATTTATCATAAGAAGGCTCATTTACCCGTCCGCCTAAATATAATATAGATAAAAAGTTAAAAATAGTAATCAAAAATAAAAAAAGTTATTTCAATATATCACAGAGAAAAACACATAAATTAAAGTAATATAAATTATATCGCCGTGCTAGCTTAAACAACTCGCAAAGCATCCACATATATTAAAAAAAAAAACAATATTAATAATTCAATACATTAAAAAAAAATAACGATTATAAAAACTTACGGTAAAGTCTCCAAAGCACCAACGAGACGCGCACACGCAACCACAAACACAAGAAGAACTGACCAGCCAGCGGCGTGTGGTCACCAAGCCACCCCACTCACTACCGACAACGTTTAAGATCACCGATAGCGAAGCCTCATGACACAAATATGACATTTGCCAACCGAGTTACGTTATGTTTCAGAACAATATGTGTATCTTAAGAGATTGCTTAACCTTCCGTCAAAATCATATCACCGGAAAGATCTAAATATTTAGCGTGTCTATTTATTTTTGCTAGTTCTACATACATTCGAATGACATTTTATAAATTTTAAAATTGAAACGAATAAATGAAATATTTTATGGAATGAAAATTGATACAATGTTTTCCATAAAACTAAAGATAGATATTTTGTAAATCAGATGCGTCGATCGGAAAATATAAAATTACGAGGATTCTAAATTTGAAATACGGATTACTTGAATACAGCTTGTATTATTTTGTATTGTTTGATATTGTTCGATTTATATGAGTAACTTACAATTTACTAAAATATTTTAAATTTATCACGTTAATCGTTAAAACTAATTTAACAAAGGAGTCATTCTTTTGTTGTCATTAATTAATTAATATTTTCAAAAAAAAAAAAAACAAAATCAAAATATACTTTATTCAAGTAGGCTTTTACAAGCCCTTTTGAATTTAACAAACTATTTAAAGTAAAGCTACCACCGGTTCGGAATGTAGATTCTACCGGGAAGAACCAGCAAGAAACTCAGTAGTTACTCTTTTTCAACATCTAAAACTACAGTCTAGTTAGTTAAATACAATTATATATGTATGTTTTGTCTCCTGCCTAGAAGTCAACAAGCATTAACTCCACGCTTTTTTATCATCAATATAATCTTGTATCGAATAATATGCCTTCTTTACCAATGTATTTTTTACAATTGAATGAATTTATCTATTAATACGCGAAGGGTAATCTTAAGCGTATTGTAGGTACGCACGGAAAAGTGTGAGCTTATCTCACACTTAAAATTAGAGTTCAAATGGTGTAGCTAAAATGTAGAAAGTTAATATGACTTTTTACAATACATTGTACTAAATTAAACAAAACATTTACTTTCATCCAGCCAACGACAACACACGTCAATAATACGTATTTATATATTAATTTGGGGTTATTTGTATCGTCACGCTGAGCCTAAATTTTTATATCTATCGAATTGTATATATATATTTAAATTGAATCATACAAGGCCCCTTTAGTGAACATAATACTGGACTCGTGTCAGAAGGACCTAATTGTTATAATATTTCAATTAGTAATTAATTACGGTCGAATTTCAATAGACGACCACTAGTGGAATATAGTAAAGTAGGTTTTCGACTACTCTTGCTATAAGATCAAATTCAACGTTGGAATTGATCGTCAAAAATAAAAACCGAGTGGTATTTCCATTCCGAATTTATATTTGCTTCCTTTAATTAACCTGAATACGTGTTAACTGATTTCGGTTTTGACATTTCCGATTCTAATCCATCGTTAAGTTACGCACATTTCTTATACCATATGTATTTTTACTGCTTTATATATTGAAACATTTCCAAGTATTGTAAACAATAAATACTCTAAGTGTACGATTGTTTCAAGTGCACTATGAAGATTCTAATTAGATCCTATTGTTATATTGATGTTATTGGAAAGGAATTAATTAAAAAATAACGCGTTGTTATATATACTTGCTATAAATATTTAATTGAATGAATTGCTTGTTATTTATAAATATTTTTATTTCGTATTTTGTGTTATAAGTGTTTGATCCGATAGCTAGCTTATAAGCCAAACGATATCGAGATCCTGGGTACTAGTATCATGTCGTATCAAGGCAAACTCAATAGAATCCTTTTGCTTGGTATTTAACTGCAAAAAAAAAAATATTATTTATGTTTAAATTTGTATAAGTAAGCGAACTTTACCAATTTTGGTAACTAATTTGTCATGTCCCTTGTGCCTGTAGTTACATTGACTCACTTGCGCTTCGAATCGGAACACACGGCGGTGTAGATGATAGCAACTGGATACGAAACGAAATAAGAACACTCGTTTACCTTTTAACTTTATTACTAAAACTCATTAACTGATTTAATAAATACTAGTCTAATTTGTATGTGTGCAATAGTAATATTATTTTATTAATTTAAATAAAAAGATTCTGCCCGGTCACCGCGCTACCTACCCGGCCCAATCTAACATACACAAGTACAGTATAAATATATATACGTAATTAATCACTGTTTTGGAAACATCAAAAATATTGAGTTTTATAAAAACGTACTTTAAAGTGAAGTTGACTAATTAAGTCAATTATTATCTATACTAATATTATAAATGCGAAAATATATCTGTCTATCGATGTATCACGGCCAAACGACTGAAGCGAACTTAATAAAAATTTGGTATGAAGCGAGCTTAGACTGCAAGGAAAGATATAGACATACTTTTTTTTATGCCTAACAACTAAAATGACGAACACCCTAAAAGGCGAGTGAAGCCACTGGCGTAAACTAGTGATTTATATATTTTTTAATTTACATAATAAGATTACAGAAAGCGATCCAGTAGTCCGTCTAAACAGCCGTACGTATCTCGGTTAGGTAACCAAGTCGGATTCTACTTAGCGAATGTATTTAACAGATAATTGTTTTCGAAACATAAATAACTACAAATATAAAATTATATAGCTTAAATATTTGATTACTTAAGTCATTTACTTCTTATAAGATATGATTAAAATATTGGAAGTGCTTTTTAAATTTAAATATGATGACGTTATAAAGAATAATATCATTTTTTAAACGCTCGAGTAAATAATGACCTAATTGCTTTATAACATGCTATTTGCCCGCAACTATGCTCGCATGTTCTCGTATTTATTTAATTCCAGTTATTGTCGGCGTTTATTATTTACGTTCAATTATAAAAGCGTACCACGGATAATTGCACACGAAAATAGCCGACGCTGCTAGTGAACGCTCGGGCAAGTCCAATGAAACTTACTTAGGGAAAGATTCCGAGGAGAGGCAAGATGTCGCTCAATTGACCTGCGTTTTATTTCGAGCTTCTAGGAATATTACCTAAAGAAATTATATTTTCATATCTAAGGCACGACTTTATGTTTGATGCATTTTTTTAAAGAAATGAAAAAGAATCAAATTTTTGATTTCGAGCATGAAAATCATTACTTCTTTCCTTATCGCCATTTTCAAATTTTATTCTTTCATAACATTTGGTTCGTTTTTTTTTTTTTTTCTTAAAGTAACACAGACACATATGACACAACAATTAATTTATATAACATTTAAGTGGTTTCTATTCTGATTATATCACACTCATTTTTTTTTTGTTTTTGTACCAGCCAAACGAATATCACAACTCAACGACACTATATTTAATTTTCCATTTCTAAATAATTTGTTGAAAAGTTTTAAATATTAAAAAAAATTAAAACGATTCGTTTTCACGAACAAATTGTCCACTCTAAAATTGCCACAATGTAAATTTGTTTATGACTTTCATAAAGTAAATTGAGAGACAATGAAAGGTCTATAATTACAATTCTTGATCAAACGTGTGCCTCACACGTCGGTTACGTAAGCAAGTAATGAAAAAAAAAAATCAAAATTTGTAACACTTTCTCTTCCGTCGTGCATGTCGATGCAACAATTAAACAGCGAAACGATTCGATAATAATTTTTGCGTTATATATAAAATGTTATATATAAAACTTCTATAACTTTATACGATACAATATCGGTGTTAAAATATGTTAAATACGCTATTCGGACTCTAATCGCTAAGAGGAATTTAGTTGAAGCAGATGTTATCTTCATATAATAATATTTATGTTTCTTATGAATTTTCCTTATTTTTTATCATGTTATAAAACGTCATTGTACTATCAAAATCTCTTAGCTCTCCGTTTATTATTAAGAGCAGATATTTGAAAGCACGTAAAGTGCGACATTTTCTACTGAGTTTTTCAAGAACTTTAACATACATGCATGTGTCGATCGGACAAAATCGTGCCTCATATGTATCCAACAGTTGGTTTTGGAACAGTATTTTGGAAAAAACTCCAAACCTATCCATGGGAGGCATCAGTCAGAAGTGGCACATTATAAGATACATTACCTTGGTTCTATACAAATGAACAGATCTGTAACTAGCTGAAACTATTAATACCTGTTTCATACAATTTACCATATTGGTTTATATTTATGGGCACCGCTCCGCTATTTAGGGTCATAGACTATAACATTACTTAATAAACGGACTATCAACGATCTACGGACTCACTTGTCTACCGTGTGTTTAATTAAACACTGTTTTTCTCATTCTACCATTATTGATTTATCATTCGGAAGAAGAAGACAGCAACGTTTACTCACTCTCTAATCGATTTCCAAAGAATTTTGGTAATTTAGTTTTAAACAACACCTATAAAATTAATAAAGATAAAATTATACATGTAATGTATTCGAATGTTGAACCTGTTTATATGAATTACGGGGCTTGGTTAGCATCTTGTTCCTATATAAAGTGCAGTTTAATGCAACAATTATAAATATTTACGATAATACAAACAAGGTTAAGCGAATAGTACATCCGTATGTATATTTTATCTGTGAATTAATAAACAAAGACAAATCAATTCCTGTTACACCGATTTTTTTTTTATTGACGGTCTTTATTGCCGTATTTAAAAACATCATAGAAATTTGAGCAGTAAAAAGTATGTTTCGAATCATGTTCATTATTAAATTTTTTCTTTAAGATTTTCATAATAATTATGGTCGAACTTTAGGCGAGCGGTAGTTATAAGTAAATCGGCTGAAACGAACAGAGTTTGTATCAATTACTTAGAAACTTATCTAGAACGCAATATTAACGTACATCTAAGAAATATATATATATACATATATATATATATATATATATATATAAATCGTCAAAGACTTCTTGCATCTTTCCAAATTACCACCCTACGGCGTCCACTGAATGTAACAACATTTTAAATGTTTTTAATGCGTATATATGACGTTTATATCAGTATAATTTCATGAGTTAACACAGAATTTCGTTTTAATATGATTTTTTAATATTCGATTTCAAAAATTTCCGGGTCATTTAGCGCATCCGTGCACCACCTAAACCATCTTGTACCCTGTATATCTCCGTATACTTTCTACACACTCCGTGAATGCTCCTACGTCCATCAAAACTTATGCTTAAATCGATTCTATATAATGCCCTGTATATATTACAGAGATTACGCTAACAATGTTACACCCATCTATTTTGGAAAATATAGCGATACCGAATACTGTTTTTGTAATCTTGTATTCATCGTACTAGTCAACCAGCTTCCAGCTATACCAATGCTTATACTGCGTCCGTAGGCATAAGTACCTACTATTTTAGGTTTGTATTTAATTTGCATTTTATCGTCTCTGTGGCAAAGCGGTTAGCGAAATTAAAAACGATAGATGAAATAAGTAAGCTGACAACATTTATAAGTAAATTGGTGTAAAAAAATAAACAGAAAGATAATTATGATTAGGTTTAAGTATATATTCAAAGACAAAATTAGAATATCTATGTATCTATGTAATTTAAGTTGTTGTTGACGAGTAAGAATGAAGGCATATATATTTAGGTAAGTTGGTTTAAAATTAAAAGCAGGTAAGTTAGTGTAAACAGGTCAGTTAAATAATACAAGCGCAGTGTGGTGTGTGGCGCAGTGTGGTAGGTAAATAAAAAGATAAATCTTTAAGTAGGCAAACTCATAGACACGGGTAGGTAATCACGCGTAGGTGTAGGTTTGGGTAGAAAAATCACCTACTTATGTTTTTAACAACAGTTGCTGTAAACAGGTAAGTAGAAAGATTAGGTATATGGTTTGGTAAATTAGTGTATATGGGTGGGATCGAAAATACAAAGAAGTGAATGCTGTATATAAATAAGTTATTATTATTATTAAATATAATTTTTTTTATGTTTAATTCTAATTTGTTTTCGAAAAGATATATTATAAATGCATGTAATAAAAAGCGTATCATAATATAAGAAAAGCTTTATTTTCCACTTTGTATACATAAGTCAAAATCTTTCATAAAAATAAAACACTGAACATAACATACATCACAAGGTAATCATTTTCTTAAAATAATAGCCATTATTAACATATTTTGTTAAAATTCTCTCAATCAAATCAACGTCGCTTTAATTTCTATGTTAATCATTATTGATTATTTAAGACAAGAAAAAAAAACATAACTAACAACAATATTCTAAAAGTAATATAATTAGTCAACAATATTAAAATACACTTAATCAGTCTTCAAATTATAATTTGATATGTATTGTAAAACACAAAAGATACGATATTTTTAAAACTTAATCATTGCTATACCCAGCCACTTTAGTATTATTTTAATAACTCAAATATTATATAAATAAAAATCCACAAATACTGTTTGAGACATTCAAAATAACTTATCGCATTTTTGGTTTCATAAAAGTCCTGAAAATTTATATTTGTAATATTAAGATCTTCAAAATTTAAGACGAAAATCTCACAGTAAAAGCAGTAATCTCTATCTCGAACTTTAGTGGTACTTTTGGATTTTCCCCTTTGGATTATTGTTAAACTCTCATTCGAATTATCTCCCATTTGAGATTCATTATTAATATCGAGATCTGTCCCATTATTTTTTGCGAATTCTTCTGTTGTATAATATGGAAAAGATACAGGTTGTAGAATTTTTTTATCAACAACATCTAAACTGCAAGGAGAATTACTTATATGACTAACTTCACTAAAATTTATATTTCTATGCGATGCGATAGATGTATCAGATAAAGGAACACACTCTAATAACGATAAATTATTTTGAATGCTTGGAGGTTTCTTGCACGTCTGGGATACCCCTTTAAGTATAGAAGACTGTTTCAGTGTCCCAAATTCTTCTAGAAAAGAATCATCAGAACTAGTCTGTAAAAAAATATATTTATAGAATTACTGAGAGTGCAAGTATCTTAATCGTTAGTATGGTTTATGGTATTAGTTACTGATTACCTATTCGTCAATTATTTTCTATTGAGTTATTCGACATTTTTAGAAAAATATAAGTAGAAATTAGAATATTTTTTATACTTACATCTTGTCTTGGTGGGGTGTAATTTGAACATGTATCAGAAAAAGCAGATATTGAATCAGATATGTCCTGCAACAGACATAGAGTATATATAATCAATTAATACAAAGAAATAAAAACTGTTTCGATTAAGGGTTATACAGAAGCCAGAGAATAATCAGTGACTCAGCCAATAAGAACAAAGAAGTCAACAAAACAGAAAACTAATGAATTATTATATCAATAATCAAAAATGTGAGCCGAGATGGCCCAGATGATTTTGGGTTCAAACCCAGGCAGGCACCACTGAATTTTCATGTGCTTAATTTGTCTTTATAATTCATCTCGTGCTCGGCGGTGAAGGAAAACATCGTGAGGAAACCTGCATGTGTCTAATTTCATTCTGCCACAATTCGAAATTCGAAAGTCGAAACTCTGCCACACGTGTATTCCACCAACCCGCATTGGAGCAGCGTGGTGGAATATGCTCCAAACCTTCTCCTCAAAGGGAGAGGAGGCCTTTAGCCCAGCAGTGGGAAATTTACGGGCTGTTAATGTTTAAAAATTAAAAAAAAAATCAAAAATGAGTGGGTGAATTGGTGTTACCATATAAGATCAAGGACAGGAGTAGGTAGATATAGATATGATATACGTAGGAGTAGGTTTCAAGACACAGATAGTTAAGATAGACAGGTAAGTTAAATGTTACGGATAGGTAAGTTCAGAGAACGGGTAGAGAGTTTGATTTGTACAGGTAAGTTCTAGAAAACGAGTAGTACGGTGAGTTGGCTTAATTGAGTAAATCAAATGATACGGATAGGTAAGTTGATGTATGTGTGTAAGCTTAGAGAGAGATAAGTTGTGTACAAGTAAGTTCAAGGACACGGGTAGCTGACTCAAGACGTAGGTAAAGTATTAGGAAAATAGGCTTACAACCATTAAATACATACCTCATTTAATTTTTCTAGATTATTTTCTTCATATTCTTGCTGGTTTTCTTTATTTTCGTTTCTTTCTAATGATAAATAAAAAAAAAGTTTTATTATATTTTTAAAGGAAAAAAATACTTTTGGATATATGACGAATGTAATTATGTAACATAATTACCAAGACATAAAAAACAAATATTGTCTCAGTTTAAATAGTTTTTATACGACGCAACAGTTAAGCCATTGACCTACTGTACATTTACACGTTACAGACATATTTTTTTTTAATTAAAAATACTCATTTGCAATAAATAGTCGATTATTCAATAACCTATCTAAAACCGTATTAAACAAAATAAGTAAACAGTAGTTATATACCTACCTAATAATTAATGTATGTGATAATAACATTCGTCTTCCGGATAATGGTCGTAAAAGGTATATTCACAAACAGGACACCAGAAAAATAAAGACTGAAAGAGCCTTTTTATGTTATCGCATGTCATAGGTAGAACAAAATGTTCTACCAATGTATTATTAGCGATACTCGTGCCACAATTAATACAATAATATTGCAAAATAAAATGAGTCGAATGCCAAGGCCAACGCATTTTAGTCTTATAAAAGTATTTGAAATCACTTCTTTTAAATAATTGGTCCACATCAATGGTAGTTACCATTATTGCAAATATTGTTTCGTACACAAGCGCCCTAACCGACAAACTAATTTAAACTGAGTTCACTTAAAGAAACAATGAGTTTAGAACATACTACATATTTAGATATTAGACTTAGATATTAAATTTATATATATTTTTTAAATGTAGTTTTAAGTACTTACCATTTGCCAATTGAAGAATCCTTGCACTTCTTTTCATTGTGTTTTACTTATTTAATAACTTTTAATAATATATAATTTGATAAATCACTGCGATGACAAATTCGCGTCTTACCGGGCGGGACGCAGTCGGTTTTGAAACATAAAACACAGGACCGCTTCTTAGCGTTCCCTCCGCCTCTGCTCTTACACCCCGAACGGGCCCCACAGGAACGTCGCGATTTCCCAATTTAATATTATATACTGGACGCAAGATGATAGTCGTAAGGAATTGATAAAAACTTTAAAATATATTCATTGAGATGCAATAAAATCTGTAAATTAAACGCGAAGTATACGCTACAAATTATACACTTTACGGTACCGCCCTCCAAATTCGATGCGGCCGATGGCTGAACTACAAAATACGCTGAAAAGCATTCTAGTGATAAAATTGTGTCCATGCCAAATTTTTGTCCATACATTCTACTCATTAAAAGACGCTGTTACAGCAAAAATGAGGATCGGTTAATCTTGCGTCCGTATACCGGACGCATCAAGTAGGTCGGACGCACTATCATTGGTAAAAAGCGCCATGTAGGACGCAACATGAACTGCAAGATCTATATATATATATATATATATATATATATATATAGATCCCTTTCACCGTGAGAAAACATTAATTAGGCTCTGTTATTTTAGACGTGAAAACGTAACAAATAAACAAAATCACTTTCGAATTTGTAATATTAATTAGGATGTATAACAATTATATAATTACTAGTTGCCCGGTCTGACGTCACGCGGACGAAATAAAAGCCTTAACTCACGAGGGTTATGAGATAATTTATTAAAATGACATCCCCATATACCCATCGTACATACCGTATAATATGTTAAGAGGTGGATATAAATATGTATATAACCTTGATCAATTAGACGTTACTGATACATAACATGCTTCGTGCAGACCTCAAACCGCCTATGTACAAGGCGGTTTGTGGCGAAAAATGTCCGTTTGCAGGTCCCTTTAGCGCAACGTCTCGTCCCGGACTCATTTATTTAGCGACAGAGAGGTTGTAACTTAGAGCATATCCATGCGCTATCTTTCGCTATATTTGCGCTATATATTTATATATATATAAATATTACTAACACGGCTTACTCTGTTTGTATAAAATATTGAAGCGAAAGGGGTAATAAAGAGTAATAAATATTATATTTAAGTTTCTCTGATAACGATTACGAAGATGAAATATTTTAATGCATCTCAAATAAGGTTATTTGACATATTTATATCTACACCTTAATATAATATCTCAACGTACGCTCGACGGGTTTGCGAAGGTTTGCTCATGCGTGTATCATTTCCATTGTCTTGGTATAAATATAAAGCTACTATTCCACATAGTAAACGGTAATATAAAATTAACTTTGCTATGGTCAGATGGTCCAATGGTTAGAATACGAAATCGTGATAGATTATTGCGGGTTCAAATACCACTGACTTTTGATCTGATTAATCTGCGTTTATAATAGGTTTCCTCCTCGGTGGTGAAGTAACACATCGTGAAGCATGTTTCGGATTTAAATCTACCAAATACGTTTCCCCTAAGCCGATCAGCGTTTTCGATGCGTAACAAATATACACCTACCTACATGTTACATTGTTTTGAAAATAGGAGTACCTTTTATAAGGAATTACTAATATTACTATTTACCCCTTTAGTTAAACTTTAAACTTGTATTAGCAGTAGGTCGACAATAGCCCGAAGCAGTAGGTACCGTAGACTATTGACGCTTCCAATTTTATTAATCGGGTTTATACTATATGCATAAAAAATCATTAAACTAAAATAAAACATATTTTGTAAAGCTATTATCACACTAATATTAAAAATAAATACAAACACACCTTATTTAGTTATTTTTTCAATTTCGTATCAAGTTTTATTTGTAAAAAGCGCTCGTAACTTTTTATTAATAGTATTATGTAATAGAAACACTTGATATTATAAATTTCATTAATGAACTCCTAACTTTTAGCACTGTGCATTCGCTGGTATTAATAAATTCTCAAACAATGTATACTGGATTACGTTACTACCTCATTAAACGTACTACCACTTTGAATATGAATGTAAAATAATATAGAGCTGTTTATTGGAAATACTAAAATATTGATACTGTACTATGTATGACAATTATACGGTTTATGTTTTTATGAAGAGAAACGGCTGTCGGTGCGCCTAAGAACGACTGGTAAGCCGTGACTGCAAACGACATAGCCCCCTCTTCGCCATTATCTACTTCCTTGTTCGTGGTTGGCACGACAACTGAACTATGTTTTTATATAGTTCACTCTCATAGTCATTTTTTGGTTTTCGTTAATTTTAAATTGTAAAATAATTATAATATGTTATAGAGTAAATTATAATGCCTCATTTTTATACCCCACAGTTGATAAAATACCATTCACCTCCATTTAAACAAAGGGATTTAGAACTTTACATCACATGATCGAATGTAGGTTGCAAAAGACTTATGTCTAAGTTAATTTTGACACGATAAGTTTCCTCTGAACTCAATAGCCAGGAAGAATGATAGGAGATTATTTGTCTTTCGGCTTCTATGCGACTTGGGGATATACGAGGGACAGAATCCAACTCATGCTGGTTTCTTCTCGATCTTTTGATTCGCCGAGGAATTAATTGGTTATAAACACAATTATTATAACAGTGGTGCTTGTCCGGGCTTAGATTTTGTACATTATCACTCTATACAACGTCATCCTAACAAATATATGTGATGTTACCCAACGAAAATAATTGAAAACAAGGTTGCTATAATTTAATTATTTTATCTTAAGTTTTGTATGTTGAAATGTTATAACAACCGAACATCAGATACAGTGAATCCTTCTGTGTCGACATTTTCATTTTTATCTTGATACTGTGCAGTTAGCAACGCAAAATTTATTCGCGTTTTAATAACCATACAGTAACAAGTATCTTACGTAACAGTAACGTGGCTAAGGCCTCCTCTCCTTTTGAGGAGAAGGTTTGGAGCTTATTCGGGTTCTACGGGCTATACGGGTTGGTTGATGCATTTGTGGCAGAGTTTCGTTGAAATTAGACACAAGCAGGTTTACTCGCGATGTTTATCTTCACCGCTGAACATGAGATGAATTATAAACTCAAATTGAGCACATGAAATTTCAGTGGTGTTGAACCCGCAATTCTAAGCTGGGCCATCTCGGCTCAAGTATATTGTTAGTATATAATTTGTGTTGTTACGATAATTTACGGACTGAATGATATTCTTTATTGATAATTTGATAATGACTTCATTGTTAATTTTGTGTTCTTTCGAATGTCAAACTATTTATGAAAATGGCGAAAAGATGAGTAACTTTGTAAGCATAATTTCAAAACCTTAGTTTTTGTTATTTCGTATCTTTTAAAGTGTTTTTTAGTTATATTAATTTGAGTAATTTATTTATTCTAGAAAGTAGTTCTTTTTTTTTTAATCAGCTAACACATTGTAAACTATTTTCATGGCCAGTTAAATTATATTATAATTATAATGATCTCAATAAGACCTGAGCCGTAACATAAATATTTAATCAAAACCATTTTCATATATTTTTTGACGCAAATTTAAAACATAACAGCGTCAAATATTAGAAAGCAATTTTCGAAGAAATTTCCTTTAAACATTTTAAACAAAGTAAAAATGTATTCAAATCCCTGTCAGATTTAATTACATTTAACCTCCCGTCAACATTGCACAAAAGTATTTATTTGTCCCGAAAGTTTCCCGCTGTTTTTTATCTTTAAACGAGAAATAATGCAAGTTTGTTGAGTTCAGTATACATTTGAACAGTTGAACTCAAAGTAGTTTCAAATACAAATGATTTAAACAAAATAAATAGTTTGTGTGTGTTATAATTATATCAAATAAATACGTCCGTTACGAAATGAGGGAGCGTTGCCGCAATCCACAGTTTGATTGGCATCTAACTTCGTAATCCTTTACCCGACTAAATGTAGTTGCTCGCTCCTTTTAAGCGGTTTTGATATTAAAACATTGTTTATTATTTCGCCGTCTAATATTACAGATGACTTATCAATGAACGATAACTCATGTAAATATTATAAATATTTCTCGTCTCACTTTAAATTTATTAGAAAAAATAAACGAATATTTAGCTTGAAATACAATTTAACATATTATATAATTAATAATACGTGCAGATAATCGTTATTTTATTTATAAGTTATGTCGACTAGAGGTGAAGATAAGGATAATCTTCCTGTTCCGTTTCGACAGTGGCGCTCATTCTCATTTCTAGTATCTTGTGTAGAAGTATTCCGCAATACGAAACTCGAAACTCACCGCAGAACGTGCGTGAAATGTCAGAATGTGATATGCGACATTGATTTACTAAATATTATAAATATATCTTTATTAAAATGGCATCAAAATGGCAACATTCCAAAAGTGATATAGTGAGAACGCACTGCTACATGTATGGGAGTGTAAAGAGTTGAAGAAATTCCTTTTGTTGAGAAGTTTTGGTACTTATTCCACACTGTTGAGATTTCTTCCGATTTATCCTGAGACATCAATATTTGTAGCCAAACGAACGAGCTTTCAAATACCGATACTTTTATTTGATGAAATTTAAAAGAATCCATAAATCTCATAGGGATATTGTTTATTCGTTGTAGTTATAAAAATATATCTATAACAGTTAAAGTGAGGTAGGTATGTCTGTGATCTGAATGTACTTCAATGCAACATAAAATGAATCTGAATATAGTTCGTGACCAGTTTATATGTACGAATACTTGTTTCATTTACCAAGATATTTCTTGTAGAACTAATAGCTATGACTTATGTACAATTTCGAGTCTTCTTGTTGCGGTTTTGCAATTCTCGTGGCAATTCAAATAATTATTACTTGCATCGCTTGATTAAGTCCCGGTGAGACTAATCTATCCAGACACTCACTACATTCTTAGAAGATATTAATTATCTAATATTTTGCGAAAGTTATAAGCTTATGCTTTTAAAATCTTTATTTTAAAATTCGAATAATTTCATTAATTAGTTTGTTATTTATGTGTGTTCTTACTTTTGAAATCTATAAATTTATTCGTTCGTCGTACAGAGTTTTTGATTTTTTTATCGTAGATTATATTCTAATTATTGTTAGCACGGGTTTATATATCGATAGCTTCATAAACATTTTGAATTGCTAAATCATTTTTAAAATATTTTTGATATGCGAGATTAAAAACAACTTAATAATGTACATAGCTGGTTCAATTAAGTAAAGTGTATTATTTCTGTGTGCGCTTTTAAAACAAATTAATATCGGAACTGTAACTTCATAAGCCCTTATTAATATGCTCGATGGGACATGAACCGTGATCAAATTCACTCTCACGATTCCATTAGGGAACATACATTTTTCCAATAGAGGATTTTGTTTGTAACACCCACGTTCAAAAAATATGCAAATAATTCGACAAAATTGTTGGAACTCTGAAGCTTTGAACCAGGAATAGACGTGACGAAATTGCTTCTTTGTTATACGAAACCCTTACAATATAAAAATAGTTTAAGAGTATAAAACAGTTAACAATGAGGCTAATTGTGGTTAAAATTGCGCACACGCAATGTAAATTCTTTCTTTTTTTTTTTTTTCACCAACTCCCAACAAAGAAGCTCATAATATGCTTATATAACTTGGCTGTGTTCTTTATATTATTAGTTACGTTCGAATACATTCTTTTTGAAATTGCGGAATATGCGCTCTATATATCGAATTACATTAACCTAGAAGAAATGTTTATAATACAATTTTCATTAAAGTTTATTTTATTTCGTTCGTTCGCAAATTCGAAATATGAATAATTTTATATATTTAATTATGCATACTCATTTTATATATAGTATTAATTTTTTTTTTTTTTGAGTATTATTTGAAATTCTAGTCACGCAATCGGGAACAAGAGATAATCAAATTCCGACATCGCGAACTTCGTTAAAAGCATACCAAATATATTAGCAGAGTTTAGCTTTAAGTTCTTGATCTAACTTCGAGTGTCAACTTTTAGTTTTGATTATTTTTATGGTATGTCAAAGAATTTTGCTATTTTACTAAAGTAATTTAAATATTAATCCAATCGACAGTCAGACTTATTGACTTATTGAGTTGTAAATTTTAGGCTTATGAATTACGAAATATTTTGAACGGATAGTGACGTGATTAATTCTGTGACAAAAAAAAAATAAAGAGAAAGTTAACTGTAATGTAAGTTCTCCATAATCAAAAACTGGTTTAAAATATTTTCGGCCAAGGATAAAATTTATGCAAACAGTTATTAACATTTTTGTTTCGTTTTAATTACGAAATTAACTTTGAAGTCAGTTTTATTGTAAATATTGTTCTATTGAGTTATTTCAAAAATGTGTTTAAAAATAAACATTTTTTTATATTATAAATCAGTCTTTTTATGAATATAATAAACGTTGCACTTACAATAATACATTTACATATGTTACATTACCGAATATTGTTTAATAATAATAATGTATTATTATTATTATTTACGTAAAGTATTAATTTCACAAAAACCATTGCTATCTTGCTATCTATTTACTTCTAAAAACTTATCACTTTAAAAAAATTGATCATAAAATCAGTTTTCAAACTCAGCATGCTAATTAAAATAACTGCATTATTATAAATCATTTATTTATTACAAGTAAAATCGTTGGCAGGCGTTGTCTCCAATGTACCTATTATATACTAAGTGCTTCTCCGAAACGTTCTTTTAGTAAAAGTTTTATGTATATTGTTTTACTTGGGAACACAAAAAAAATCTCCTCTTTTAATAACCATGATAAAACAGTTTTTCTTCATTGTAAACACACGGACTATTTCTTATTCATTACTTACAGATATACAATAAAAAAAATTTAGAAAAAACCACACAGGTCCTTTGTTTTCTGGGGATATGAACCTCCGAAAAGTCTGACCGGTGTTTTATTCCAATCAATATATAACAAGGAGCTTTGTTTAAATATAGACTCATCTAATGAGCATTTTTTATAATTTTGTGCAATAAATTCAATACCTACATTTTTTTCCCTAATAGGCGATAGTATTTGTGTGACGTCAACACTACCGTCCGGCTGAACGTAAAATAATCGATCATATAATTCGGCATTTTTGCAAATTTTAGGTCCGAGGGAGGGAGGTACATTTTCACCTTTACGGTCAAAATCAGATCTATACCTATTTATATCTGGAATCTTCTCATCTCCACCGATAAAACTTTGCTGATTTTGCTCTTCATTATTCCCAATTATAAAACGCTCATTCAGAGCATTTCCTATTTTAACATTGTGATGGAAGTCATTTTTAGTAGAAGTATTTTTATCTCGAACATTTTTACCTAAGTCGGGTGACTTTTTGGTGTGGCTTGGTAGAAAGCCATGATTGTATTTTAATATGGAAATCGAATCTGCATTAGGATTTGTTAAATTAGATATTTCTATTGCCATGGTACGACCATTCAAAATAGGGTCTCCGTCAAAACTTTTAACTATTTTATGATTATCTGGCATATATTTTAACCTAAGTGATGGATATTTTTTATTCGCTTGGGCTCCTTTTGTATCAATAGTGACCAGATTTTCATCCGATTCCATATTAATATGTCGCGGTGTATAATCATTGTTAAAAGATTTGACGTTGTGCCATTTATTTGCATTTGATAGACTCCGAGTGTATATATCGTTGCTACTACTCGTTTTCTTATTGTTTCCATCTATAAAGTATTCGGTCGATTTTAAAAATGGAAGTATAGTCATTAAATTACTGTTTCTGTAACGATTTAACCGATCTTGGAATTTATTTATATTTATTTTCGAAGGAGCAACGAATGGTCGCGGTTTTAGTACCTCGCTCGACAATTGGTTATCAACATCCCTGTAAATTCTATGATCTTTATTATTTTTAATAGTACCACGATTAATTATTTTAACATCTTGAGCTTGAGTCTTAGCATGGGATTCTAAAATTTCACTTCTTATATCGTCGTGTAATATTTCAACATTTATTTCTGGATGTTTAACCTCACGTTTATTAATACGTTTGTCGATGATAGTTTTTCTTTGTATTTTGTAAGGTGGACGTATTTTAGTTAACTTAAAATCAGACGCATATGGAAACGAATCAGATAGTTTAATTAATGGGATTGTTGGCGGTATCTTTCTCTGTTCTCTTTGTTGATTGTTGAAATTTTTAATATAACTTAAAACACTATTAGCGAATTGTGAACTTGTCCATTGACCGTACACTTTTGCATTTTTCTCTGGTGGTGGAGGTTTTTCCATATCAAACACTCCATAAGTATTTTGGCTAGAAATACTCTTTGCAGAATTTACTTTGCCGTATTCCTTTAATTCAAAATAAGGAATTACTAATGGTTTCCTCATTTTAACAGGTGAACGTACAAAACCTTGAAATGATGATGGAGGTGGCGGTGTTTCATATACTGCTGGAAGTTCTTGAGTTCCAGAACCAGATAACTCCGTATTTTTACTATTTCTTCCTTTGAAATTATTACTATTGCCGGTTTGACTCATAAGAGTCCAAAATTTAACCTTATCACCATTACCCTTAAAACTTTTATCCACTAACGAAAAGTCCAAAATTTCTTTTTCATTTGAAGTATCCGTCGATTTAATTTTTACCGGTGAAAAATCTAGACCAACATCGTGTTCTATTGTACTATGCGGCGTTGTAAATTTTATAAAACTTCGAGTAGTATTGTAAAGAGGAAAATTCGATGTTTCGGCAGACTCTTGCATGTTGTCCCTAGTCATATTCCCAAGTACTATATATTTTATATTATTGTTAACTAATAGTTTGTTTTTTGTAAATGTTTTTTGTTGAAATTCAGGATTTCTCTTAATTGTATAATTTCGTTCTATTGTTGATGAAAGTATCATGTTAGCTCCAAATACTTCACCATCTAAGCCACTTGGGATACCTATAATAAAATAAAAAAAACGTATCAATTTTATATTTAAGCTTAACGGTTAAATATTGGATGTTATATTACCTGAGTCGGT
Organism: Vanessa tameamea; assembly: GCF_037043105.1. NCBI lineage: Eukaryota > Metazoa > Arthropoda > Insecta > Lepidoptera > Nymphalidae > Vanessa > Vanessa tameamea. The sequence goes on from NC_087341.1 coordinate 14,500,792, forward strand.
GATACCGTAACCGATAATGACGCTCCCTCCACCGGGAATCACGAAACCATAAAGCTGTAAAATAAGTTAATATTAACCAATCTCATACGAACAGTTTCGACGCAGCGTAACATGAAAGTGCTCGCGTCTGAAAATATCTTGCACAACGAGTCTAGTTATGCAAGACACAGATTTGCCGCAGGTAATCATGATTCGAGCTGTCTATATAACTGTTCGTGACCTTGTATAAAAATTGCTTGTGCAATGCCCTTTAAAACATGTTGTATAATAATAAATATATATTTTAATCGAACTCTACAAAATATATATTATTGTAATGCCTCGATATATTCGTCATATTCAAATTCTACGTACATGCAAATAACCTTAACAAACAGAAATAGGCTATACAATGCAAAGGAATGCATACACTTTGAGCGGCCTCGCAGGATGCCAATCTTCCATCCACGTACAGCGCCCACGCGCCAAAATCTGATTGGTAGGATAGACATATGTGACGCCACGTATTTTTATTTATATCGACCAGTGCACTCGACGAAGCTCGTCCATTCATTGATATTTTAATATGACGTCCTCCAGAATCGAGCCAAAGCCTTACTACACGGTTATTACCGTTTGCTAAAAAAAAAAAAACACGCTCTAAATAGTTGAATTTAGCATTCGTGATTATCGTAAATAGACTGTGAACCGGCTAATCAAGCCCTCATAAATTATGAATGTCTTAGTTAAATGCGCGTTTGTATGTAATGTGTGTACAAAAAAATTACTTGTTTACGTAAATATCAAGAACTAATCAAATTAGACACTATATTTCAAACTAAAACGCACGTTATTAACGTTAGTATTGTAGCGCAAATAATATTAGAATCTTTTAATTATTGTTAAAAAAAAAACAATTTCTAATGTATATTGAAATGAAAGTTTTCGTCTCAAATAATATTTAGCTTTAATTGTAATCAGATTTTTCGTTCCTACATTACTTGAGTGTAAAATAATAAGACTCAAACTTCGTTCCATCAATATATCTTATATAAGGCGACCACCACTCGCTTTGTTCGCGTTTAATTAATCAGTGAACAGTAAACCACTTCATAAAGCATCGTCATACACGTTCCTCTGTCACATTGTCTATGGTCACTTTGGGAATAACACCTTGATAATCATACTACATAGCTTTATTACGTAATACCAAAAATTAAAATATTAGGCAATATTGCACCAAACTGGTCCAAATAAATTGTTGGGCCGTGTTCATTAATATTGTATTGCAACGATATTTACTCAACGATTCTTACATACATTATTTGTTAATGTTTTAAATATAATTATAAAACTCACGGTTTTTTTTAAATTATTTCGAGCCTATTAAATGTTGTGCTTATAGTGTATACTAATGCTTATATTGTAATACTAATTAAACTAGTGATAAATAAAGTGAATATGTTCACGCAACGCGAAAGATATGAGTACTAAAATATAAAGGTGTTTCATAAATGTACGGTGGTCCAGCCAGGTGATGTACCAATACCATAAATGAAATAAGGCAAGCGTAAGTAAATTGGGTTTTAATACACAAATTAAAAAAAAAAATTGATAAAAACGTAATAAAAAAATAATAATAATCGCAATGGTAAAATAGCGTTTTGAATAATGATAATACAATTTAATTGTATTAAAATAATATAAAATACTATTCCACGTAACTAATGTGATATACGAATTAAATTGAGTCGAATTATTTCCGCAAGTCATCACTATTCTGTGCATTATGATTTTGTTACTTAGTAAATAAATGTGTGAAATTGCCACCTGGACACTCAATAGCACCACTGGTCGATATTACTCTTGCTCTGGCATTGTAAATAAAAATAAATTATTGTTTATACTTTCAGAATTTTTATAAATAATGTATGTCTATACTCAGATTTCACATAAATATTTAAGCCAAATCTTCACGTGCGTTAGACTTAAATCATTTATAACTTACCGATATAAGTGAAAACGCTTTGATCGCCAGACAGATCAAAAAAACGTAGCCAAGTGCAAAATGTGAATTCCCTTATCGGCGGTGTTTCCAAATCGTATTGAAGGAACTGAAATGAAACGTTGTATATATTCTATAGAATAAAGAAGAACTAATAATAAAACGGTCGTTTAATTTCGCAAAACTATAAAGATTCTTTTGAATGAAAGTCGATACACAATGCTTTCTTATCGATCTTCTGCTATTCGAAACACCCATTATTTCAAAGAAATCGAATTCTTTATTAAAAACATCATTTATTTTTGCTCCGATGTCGCTAATACTGGTAACATTGTTGTCTTGATCTAATTAATTTATAGCAAATTGAATTCGGCAAAATGATTTGATTTAAATTAGACATAATATGTATGTGTTATTTTTTACCGGAATGAAGGGTACCTGTTTCACTGCTCAGTTTAACAGGCACAAGTGTTATAACATCCCAAGTTGGTGTCGTAATTTGATATGTAAAGAATGGTTAAAATATTTTACGGCGCACATGTCTAAAGGCGGTGGCTTACCAACAGGTGGCCCATTTACACTTCCGCCTACCTATATCATGAAAAAGGTAAGCTAATACACTTTACATAAGTCTCACACCGGTTAATACACTTAATGGTTGAAAGATATACAAACCTGAGCGAATCCTTTTTGGCTCAGCACTATTTTGTAGACGGAACGGTTGATTGCGTCCGCTGAGAGAATAATTGCAAATATTAAACACTGAATTCGTGTCATACTAAAGTAGTTCAATCTGGAAATAAAATTAACTATTTTATTGAGAAGGTATTCTGTTTATTCAACGAAAATAGTTCAAAATAAATATATAACCTAAAGTTTTAGGTATTTTATTTATGTATTCTCATATTAATTTTACGTTTCATAATCTACACATATAATAAAATTGGAGTGTCTGTTTGTAATATTAAAATAACCGCGTTTTACTAAACGCATATGTAAGTATACACGGTAGATATACCTAAATATCATTTTTTACAATTTTTGTCTGTCTGTCTGTCTGTCTGTTTGTTCCGCCTAATCTCTGGAACGGCTGGACCGATTTCGACGGGACTTTCACTGGCAGATAGCTGATGCAATAAGGAGTAACTTAGGCTACTTTTATTTTAGAATTATATGTAAAATAATAATAAAGTCACGCTTTTCTATTAAATTCAAACGCGCACGAAGTCGAGGGCACAGCTTGTTTAAAATATGAACAGTTAGATGTTCCGAAACGTTTATAAATGGCGTCGAAATAACAGTTACGAAAAATTATGCATGCGAAACAAAATATCGAATCAAATATAATAACAAACTATTTTATTTATTATTATTATGCTTCGTTACTTATTATATTTCGTTTATAAATACTTTAATAATCGCTTTTTAAATATTTAATATTTATGTTATATTATATCCAAATCCATTATAAATTAAGGCTCATTAGGACAGCAATATAGAGATACAGTCACGAAATTGAATATGATCTTGACTGACGTAAGATAAACATGTTCAAATTACATGTACCGAGTGACCTTCACTATGTTACTTTTACCGCGAACATAATATGTTATGATGGGGATTAAGAACTGATTAGTTTGTTCTCTATTAATAATAATGTTCTTAGAATAATCAATAATTTTAGATTTACATTATACATTAACAACCTGTAAATTTCCCACTGCAGGGCTTAGGCCCTCTCTCCCTTTGAGGAGAAGGTGCGGATTGGTGGATACACATGTGGCAGAATAGAAATTAGCCACATGCAAGTTTCCTCACGATGTTTTCCTTCGCCGTCGAGCACGCGATGAATTTTAAACACAAATTAAGCACATGAAAATTCAATGGTGCTTGCCTGGCTTTGAACCCGTAATCATCGGTTAAGATGCACGATTTTAATTTACTTATGTAAAATTATTTATTTTAGTTGTTTCCAGCGGCTTCGATCATTGTTAGGCATGATTATGTAAGGCATATTATGTCCTCCCTTAGGGGTCAAGCTTCAATACAAATTTATTCATTTTTAAATATCTTGAAGAGTTTTATTAATATTGTAGAGTTTTTTTTAATGGCGAATAAATTTAAATTGAAATAAAATACAGAAAATAGTTTTTAATATCTAAAAATAATTTCAGTCATGTGGCCACCGTAGCTGGTACGAACATTGCAATACTTGGAATCCAAAAACATTGTACTAATTAGAAGAATGTATAAATATTGCCTCTAAAAATAGGTTACATGCTCGAAATCACATAAAAATATATGGTATAAAATTATCATGACACAATCCATCCAGAAAAACATGCTGTACTATATTGTGATACTTAATTACATGCTGTAAATACCAGTTCGTGAAAGTGCAATAATACTGGTAATCTCGGTAGTTCCATAAATAAATAAACGGTTTAAAGTGTTTGATTAATGACAGGGGTTAATAAAACTTACCTATACTTTGTAAAAGTGACAGTGACGACACCTCGGAAAAGGGGTGTCACGTGACCGTGTATTGGAACTCGATACAGATTATGTATCACTAGATAGTCAGTCGCTTGAAGAATTTAACAAAATGTATCTATATAATGGTTGGAAAATTCAAAGTTATGACCGAATCCAAACTAACCTATTGAGAATTAAACATCAAAATAAAGATAGATTTACAAATGTCTGTGGGACTAAGACCTCCCAATTTTTTGAGGATATTTTTTTTGGATATTATTCCATCACGCTGTTCCAATGCGGGTTAGATAAACATGTGGCAGACTTTCACTCGATACAGACATGTTTCTAAACGATGTTATCCTTGTCCACTGAACACGAAATCAAATAAAAACGTATGAAAGCTAGAAACTAGAAATTACCTTTGTTTGAACTCATAACCTTCATTTAAGTTTCTTATTCTGAGAAAGTGATGGTAAAATAGAGACAGCGACTCTATGAATCGCAGTTCCGTTACAGTGACGAAAATGATTGAGCCTTAAGTAATATCAATAGGACGAGATTAGAAACCGTATCCTTATCATTTTGCAAGACCTAAATCATTAAACGATACAAGACACGAAATAATGTATATTAGCACTTTTTAACTTCAATAGATATTATTATTTTATTTCAATATTTATATAGTGATCAAAATACTAACTTAAAACAACATACCTCATATTCACATCGAATTCAGTTAAAATTTCCTTAAACCACAGAATCGCTCAATTACACTAATATCTTTTTATCGTGCTTTCTACTGACAGACAAAGTACCGAATGACATCTCCGCCGAGCGATGTTAAAACAGTTATTGTTATTAAATTGTTTGTAAACCGCGAAAAATCTCTTCGAATACATTGTTGCAGGGTGACTGTATCGAGTATTATAATACTAGTGGTTGATCGTTACTTTGTACGGTAATATCAAGCGCACTCGGACGAGGTCAAGATGAGCTTATGCGTGCTAGAGGGTTTAACTGCCTATCAGCCTCACTCGCATTAAATTGAAAGATATTAATCATATTATAATTAATACGTAAAAAAAAATCCGACACGCTATAAAGTATCATTCGTCACTTCTTGTATAATATAATTGAGTATCTATATTAATATTTAAATTTCGAATTGACCATTTTTTTAAAGTGTGTGTGTTTTTTTTTCAATAGTAGCTATAACACACATCGGCCTTAATAAATAAAACATGAAGCCCGCCCTGAAAATCTTGATATAATTTACAATAAAAAAAAAAACAGAGTTTCGTTCATAAATCATTTTTTTGTTATTATTATTATAAATGTATATTGGCGCCAAAATACGATATAGATCAGCGGAATATAAAGAGCGGCGGCGGAGAGGGGGCATGACGGTATAAGACAGAGTCATGTCGTTTGACGTCACGGCATCCGATTCGTGTGAACGTGAAACATACCTCGACGGCGTATTTACGTTATGCAAATCATTTTCAATATTATCCATATTGCTAAAATGTATTTTGTGTTTATTATATGCTATCTTTTCTACTTGTTTCGCAAAACAGACACATACAATCTCACCCAAGGGTGGTGGTGCATTGGCCATATAACCAAAGCTTAATATCACTTAGAGCACCAATGTCTAAGGGCGGTGGTGACCACTTACTATCAAATGGCTCATTGCCAGTTCGCTTATTCATAATATAAAAAAGGCAAGCATTCACACTAAACTTCGGTAATTATACGAATAATATCCAACCAGATAGATTAAATCGTGACAGAACGCCCAATAGAGGTATTATGTCCAGTGAAGGTGTGTGTATGTTTAATCTGTACCTACATACATACATACGTATTTATGTTATTTACATAAATAGTGCCACTAAAAAAACATGCAGAAATAGATACTACCAGCGGTTAGATATATCAGATCGGATTATTGTGAATGTACTCTAATATTAATTATAGGTATAGATTTGATTATAGGTACTTATTGAAATAAATTTAAATAAAGTACGTTTTAAATTATGATAATTTTGTTTAAGGTGAAAGCGCCTGCTTACTATATGGGAGGTCCTGCTCCGAGCACTTTACCTCGCGGTGGAGCCGTCTTGAGGGCCTACTCCCCAGCTGCGCCCCCTGTGCCGGCTGATCGTACGAAGCAAAATCCTTGTAAGTAAATTCACCATCGTATTTACCAAAGAATTCTCACTATGGCGTAATTACTGACATAGATTTTTTATAAATTTCCGCCATTACCAAATAATACCGACATTATTTTTTAGTTCACTGCATAATGCACGTGTTTCTTACGAATTAATGAGATCCGGCGTAGACTAGAATATTATATAGGGTTTTTTTTCTAAAAACTGTGTGTGTAGGTCCCTCTGCGCCACCAAAACCAGTGCGCTCGTACGTTCCGGGGGGCGGCTCAGAGCGCTGTTTCCCCTTCGCCGGAGCTGATTGTCCCCGTGGTACCGATCAACTATACTCTATTCCTGGTAACCCCGGCCTCCTCCTGTCGACGTGTTTTTTTTCGCTTCAAAAATCTTATTTGCTTGAAGCTTTTTATTCTTTCAGTGTCGTGTTAACAGTTTTCATACAAACATCGACTCCTCTCTATTTATTCCACTCAAATATTAACTTAATTAATATTACGCGTTATGGTCATGATATAAAGTAGTTATTAAAACGATGAATTTGTAATGCAATGTTTCTAAAACCTTTTTTTTTATTATTAACTTTTTTTGACATAGTGAATAATTAGGTTTTAGTTGATAACGCTATCATATATTTTATTCTTAGAAACGCTTAGAAAGTATTTACATAATTTGAACTTTAGGTCAATTAAATGCATATATTTAGTATATATATATATATATACCATTTGTATTTACTTAATATTCAAATATCAGAATCATTAGAAGGGAACATTATTATTCTTCTTTATACTTTAACACACACTTACTGGTACCAACGTTTCAACTTACTAATAAATCTGAGCAGCGTTCGTAAAGTGACACAATGCTTTGTCTTCTTCTTTAGCATATCAAATTGCTGATGACAGAAAGAGATGAATCGTTCTGTAACTATTTCTGCTATATGATGTTTATTAGTGAGACATTTTTTTCTAAAAATTAAACATTTACTAACACAGTTCATAAAGACAGAGTTTTAATTATATGTTTTTTATTTGTAATCTAAATTTCGATTAAGGCTTTGCTCTTTTCGCTTTCCTCTGTGTTATTATGTCCTTCAATTTGTTCATTCAGCTTCAATTACACGTTTAATGTTGCCATCTTGGTGTGCCACAGTTTTACTTCAATTTTATCACGTTATATCCTTAGCCTTATCTTAATTACATCGGCAACGCAATAATAATAATTTCGAAATTCGATTAATTTTATACATTATTTTTTATAAAAAATATATTTCGTACAGCGCATTCTGGAGATGGATACATGTCTTCGCCTGAGCGAGTCATCGCCCCCCGGCCCTACGAAGACCCTTATTACACCCAATTCCTAGGATCTGCTGCCGGGAGGCCGTCTATTGCTCCGGTCATCGATGAAGAAGCCAAGTAAAATTATGATCACAATAGTTTTAAATATCAATTGTAATATTTTTTGAATTTATACGATAGTAAGTAATTTTAGAATTATGTTGCCCATCCGGTAAGTAATTTTACTCTTTTCGTCCTCGAAAAACTGCGGAATGAATATAAATTAAATAATTTCCAAATTAAAATAATTTTCAATAAAATCGATAAATTTTCCAGCGAAACGGTCATAATTGATGACTCGTACCAGATGTATGGAGTAAACCCGATCACTTCTGCTCCGCGACCTATGTCCCGGCCCCCATACGACGGCAGGTAACTTTAGCTTCTAAAATATGAAATATCGTAAACGATATATTAATTTCTAAATACGTATATTTATATATATATATTCAAGATGTATATTTATTAAATTATTTAAAGTTCTTCTTGTATGCTGTGCGATATTGTGGCCACAATGCTAGGTGCTCTGCGACTGATTATCTAATGGCGACAGTAAATTGCTTACATAAAAGATTTACGTGGCTGATTTTATAGGTTCACGCACTAATATATTCTTTCATAGGATTGGTCCACCTATCGACGATATGCAACGCCTCCGCGTAGAAAACATGGAGCGCCAGCTCGCGAATCTTACAGGGCTTGTACAAAAAGCTCTGCAGGTTCCGGGAACATCTGCAGCAGCATCAGCCCCGCCTGCATCGCCGAGGCTGGATTACCAGACCTACACTACAAGACCTGCTGGTCAGGGTAAGGATATTTGATTTTTTTCAGGAACAATATCTAACGCAGTGTTACCATGTCGATGGGCTTCTTTTACCGGTCAGCATTCAGCATAATACAAAATAAAATCTCTTCGATCTCTTGTGGACATTCGATTGCGGATGATATTTCTGAATTTAAATTTTCTCATCTCAAGGTAGTCAATCTACATTTTAAATACACATATATTTTGAATTAGTAACTATCAAAGTCTTAGTGCGTTAATGTGGCTTGCGTTTCCTGTATTCAGATGCCGATCGATTGGCCAGCAACGAGAGACCTCCCAAATTAGGGAGGGACAGATTTCGTAAGTGTGAATGATCGCGGCCAGATAATTGCCAATGCATTGCTAATGTTGAAAATTTTAGATGATCAAATAACAATAATATATAAAAATAATAAGAATATTAATAGATAATGTTTATACATATGTACCTAGTTGTATTTTGTACAATTTAATATTTATATGAATCAATGGTTATAATAGTTTGTAGTTAACGAAGGTACGAAACCGCAAATTACGGGCACCACCACATTCTATTAGTGAACGAGTAAATGTGTAGTCCTAATACTGAGCTTCTTCCGCGCCTCTCGGAATGTGGCCAGGGAAAGTGACGCTTTCTCTCCACCAACATGCATCATGTACACGTCACAGCAATTCGGGAAAATTTCTATTGGACATAATTTACATTAGCAATGTATTGAGCAGTCCCTATACATTATCACGCCGAAAGTGCTGCTTGCTTGCTGACTCGTGTGATTTTATTGTTTTCAGCCTTTTCTAATGTAAATTGTTTATACAGAGTACTGATCATCCGCAGCGTCATTGTTTCTGTCAGTTTCATTCATTATTAAATCAAATACTCCTGAATCATAATCGTTACAGTAGACACAAATCGTTGACTTTATCATGTTGCTACTAAAATTGCAAAACATATTGTTACGTATGCTTTACGAGACAGTCATAGTATGGTTTACGAGTACACTTAAAATTTGAATTGATTTTAGTAACAATCAAGTTCGACCGACAGCATTATTATTGTTTTGTTTATTAGAATAGTGAAATAGCTTCAAAGTATTACACAGTATCCCTTATAAATAGCATGTGAATATTGTTTTATGTGGATTACTTTCCTTAATTAGAATTCGGATATTAGTTATCTACCTATAAACTTTGTAATGTATTTTTTTTTATTCGCGCACGTCATTCACATCGTGTAATATTTATATATATAATATATATATATACAAACATCGACTTATTAACATATTTTAATGATTACGCTTTTCTTAGTCTTACACAATATTTCGTTTCAGTGATTGGTTGAATTTGAAAATTAATTTTGTAAAAATATTGGTTATAGACCTCAATTTTTCTGCAAATTTAGTATCGATTTTTCCAAGATTTTTGCACGTTTGCATTAAAAAGGCACTTTAAGCCATCTCTCGTATGAACTTTGATCAATATTACATCATTACGAAAATTGTCGTAAATTTTTCATTACTTTGGTTGACCTATTTAAGTCGATTTTGTTTCCTGCACCCCTCTTATATTCATACATTTAAATTTGTTATTTCAGAGAAGTCTGTATCTTTTGAGAAATCGGTATCCTTTAGTGATGACCCACCAGATATGAACTCTCCTAAACAACATTCTCCACAACATTCAGGTATGCATTTGTGAAATATAAATACAATATGTTTATTAAACAAACGCTTCAACGGAGTTGGATTTGTAGTGGTTATTTAGCAACATTATTAGTTGGAATGGAATTAAAGTATTTCATAGTCCGGTGTTGGTATTCAAGCTCCCTGTTCTAGTGACGTATGATATTCCAATGGTCCTCTTCGCGGTTATGCGCTTTTTCCATCAGTTTTAGTATCACTCCTTAATTCTTCATCAATCAGTTTTGTCACTTATAGTTGATGATGATTCTTGGAACATTGTCGTTTATCCTCACGGAGGACATTTCATATTATCATGTACTGTAGGTCTTTTCTCCAAATATTGGACATTCATATGTAGGAGTGGTTTTCTTTCATCGAAGTATGCAAATAGTCAATTTTCCTCACTACATGTTTATTCCATGGTACATTTGATTCATTATGAATTCTTTACACCACCGATACTTTGTTTTTTTTTTAATTCATATACAATGTTGCATCACTCTACATTACGAAAACATGTATATATATATATATATTTATATATACTATAATCAGTGGCTGAGAATGAAGTAAATGCGCATATGAATAAATCTGATTCTGTCAAAATATAACAATGAATGAGATTTACCAAAGTTCTTCATGTAACATGCTTAGTTATTACTAACTCACTAAACCAAACTAACGAATATAAAATTAAATATCGTTTGCATTTACATATTACTATGTATTCATAATAGTCAGAAAAATATATAATATATCAAAAAAGGTACGTTAATATTAATATCACAGGCGAATGTTACATGCGCGTTCTGTTCATTCTTCAGCCGAAACTCCTTGCTAAAAAATCTGTCTTCTTTTTGTAGTTAAGATCATGACCACAACCATAATTCTTGTAATTGATTTCTTTCCGCTTACTTCTTTGCCATAACCAGCCGATACCAAACCAACAAAACCTGCAATCAAGTCATCAACTTTACCAAGGACGTCATCTCAAGGTAACTTTTTTGAAATCCGTTTACACGAGTTTATTTGAAGAGCCTTACTAACTATAATGCTTTTACCCGACTCGCGAAGCTATATTGGCTTGATTAATTAATAATTAGCATGAAATACCAAATCACTAACTAATGGATTTCAAAAATATAATTGAATATTTACAGATTTAGCTTAGTTATTGCTTTAGGCCATCGGGAACTTCTATATATAAACGATTACTTTTTAATCTGATATATAGTTTTAAATCTCGATTTCGGTCATTTTCAATACAAATAATACATGGAACTAATTAGTTTATTTTCAAATATTCTACTAGAACGTGATCGGCTTAAGCCAGCACCGCCACCGAAGCCGGCTGGTCTAGTGGGACAGCAACTGAATCTGGTGCCGCAAAGGACCTACACTCTGAACGTCAATCCGGACTTTTTCAACCAGCTTCGAGTACTTCAGAAGCAAAGCCGCGATCTGAGGATCGAGGTACATAATATTTTTGCAACTAAAACGTATGCATTGCGAATGAAGCAACTTTTAATGCGAATTTTAACCAGCATCGCGAACTTGCTCAGCTTGTTGATACTTCACAATTTGATGTATTAGTATGATGTATCTTTCACAGACCCGCAATCTTCGTCGTTCGACCCTGTCGCACTCCATACAAATGAGGCAAATGATGGCTGAGGCCATTGTAAAAATTGGTGATATAGCTGCCTCTTTTTGCGATGATGATAACGATACAGTATGTATAAAAAGCATATTATTTAGCGAAGGAGACAAATTATTTTTAAATGAAAATTTTATTTCATTAAAATATTCTAACAGCTGGCGCGCGAAGAAGAGATATATCGTCAAGACATGCTGCTTCTTGAGAACGACTTGTATGAACTAGAAGCTACTGTGGAGCGTCTGCGTGGCCAAGCAGCAAATAGGTAAAACTTTTCTTATCACCTAGCTAGGAGTAGCTACTCCTGCCGGTTTCGATGAGTTATATCTACTTTTTTTAAATTAAACATAGCTTATAGCCTATCTCCGTCCTTTAACTATAAACTAAAATATAGAAGTTTCAAAAAATCTAATTTGCAAATTTTGCATGTAATCCAAAAAAACATATAAAATTTTCCTCTTTATAATAGTATGATAACTAGATTTGATTAAAGAGTATTTCTGAAGTGGTATTGACCGGTTGTAGGGAGACTCGTGTCAATATGGCGGATATCGAACGCATTGCTATGGTTCTCTCAAAAAGTAGCAAGACAGTCGCCGATTGGAAGCTCAAGTTTCCGATACTGCAAGAAACTATGAAGGCAAAACTGGCCGCAGAAATGGAGAAGGTAAGATAAATTTAAAACTACAAGATATCAAAATAAAATTTAAATCTGCTAAAATTGTATGTGATTATCGTGAATATTTATATACAGGTGGTCCGGAAGGAGAAAATGCTTGAAGAAGAACCGGAACGCTTAGAGTTGGCTTTGCGTCGTTGCAAGAAACTTACTGGAACTCTTGTGACTCTGAAAAGGTATGCTTTGTAAAATTTATCCTAATCTGGTATTTATTATAAGTAATTGTATTTATAAACTTTGCTTTATCTATATAAGATTTTAAATTAACGTGGTTATTTTTATTACTGTAAGTATTTAAAATGGGATATTTTCTTTATCTCTCGTTGTGTTTCAATTTAATATAGGTTGGCTTGCGTACAAGAGCAACGCTTGCCAATCACTGACGGCCGTGTTTCTCCAAGCTCTTCTCAGAGCTCAGCCACTGCTGGCCCGTCTTCAGAGGATTATAATTCGGAGAATGCTTGTGCACTTCCTCCGACCAATAATAAGGTACAAGCACCATTGTAATTCAAATGACTCTAAATTAATAAATAATCAAGGTCACGATTTTTGGAAGAAAATTCGCTACTAAATAAATAATTGGCTTTAATATTGAGACGGCACTAACTTAACTGCTTATTAAGAAACATTTACATCGTACTTTTTTAATAATGCGGTACGAACCAAATGTTACATACGTATGAACGCTTGCCATCATTGTTGTACGAAAGTATATTTCTATCACATCTATAAATCATTTAGTACTTAAGAGGTATTATGATTGACAAGTAAAATATTTGAAATATTTTAAAATCATACGGAACTTCATATTTTTAGAAGAAATAAAAACATCTATATCAGTTATCTTAATGACGTTCCGAAGCAGTCGATGCCGTCTTTAACTACTCAAAATTATCATGGAGCGTAAATTTTCTTCCGAGTTTCCTTATCAATATGAAATGTTAAAATCTAATCATTGATTTTTATAAAGGTCAGACTTACAGCACCTTGAGTATTTGAGATCACACGATATCCAAATATTATAACCGCTTAACAATTGCAGGTTTGCCAAAAGTTTAAAATTTGCATTTTTTTCCCGCACTTCGATTATTTTGCGGAGTGTTCGTTTTTAATTTAAATTTTGGTTTAAGTTTACCCTAGTTGCTTTATAGTTTAGTGTATGAAACCTATAGTATATACTGCATAGATTTATTTTATGCACGTGCCCTTTATTTTGGAAAAAACTCCATAAAATAATTTAGCTGTAAGGAAGACAAAAAATTTACTCCTCAATAGATGAAGTAGACTGTAGTTGTAAAATTGCTTTTTTAGTTTCAGTTAAACCTATATTTTATCGGTTTTATCCTCTAATATTTTATATGACTAAAGTATCGATGTTTTTTGTTTCAATTTTTTTGTTTGTGTGTATTCTGACAAGAAAATCCAATTCGGCCCTAAATTATATGCGTATTTACGAAATACATTCAGTTTTTCGTCAATATGCTACTATTTTTATTGTATTGGCAGTTTATTCAAAATTCTACCATTTTGTGAAGAATTGTTCGTCACTCTCTGTCAATTTACAGTGACGTCATGAGATCTGATACTTTAAGGTCCACTCGAGTTATCTTTTTACCCTTAGACTCAATATTTTCTGAAGAAAAGAAAACTGTTTAACTAAATCAACATTTTCTATTGAAAAGATGATTATCTTTTAAACACTACTATTTTTCAAATAATTTACTTATTTATGATATATATATTTTTTGAATTAGGTTTCTAAAAAGGTAGTTAAAAAGATGGGTATGAATTTTATTATCATTTTTGTAGGCGTGACAGAGTGTGACGTCAGGAACAGAATACAAATATCAAGTTTGGAATTCTTTTGCACAAACCCTGCAGCCACGCACTATCCATAACGTTGCATTTTTAATCCTCGCTTCAGGAAAATAATGCCAATTTTAATGAACACCTCCAAGTAATTATGTACTTTACCTAGATGCCGAACAGAATTTTTTGAACCTGCCACTCTTCAGAGTCCTTTACCGTTTATAATTACGAAAGTATGTTATTTATTTATAATTAACTATATCAAAGGTTGATACTTGTAATGGATAGCCGGTACTTGGACGCCTGGTACACTTTATGACGTGAACATTTGGCAAGCAGAGCATGACATCTCGATTGTCACTTCATTTCTAAACTCTTCTATAACATATGTATGTCATTCGAGTCACAAAGTAAATGAAGTGTGCACGATGCTTAGGACGAAGAGGGGGATTATGGGACGATTCCGTGCATAACAACGATTAGTAGCTGCTGTTCCCCGATTGATTGATCTTGATCATTGACTTACTTGAGCTGTGTCATTTATAACATACTATTTTAATGATAAATTTCATCGTCTTTTTCCGTTTTGTTACCCGTCAGTTCGCCTGGAGACAGAGCCAATACTTCAGAGAAGCTATAGTTATTAACGAGTAATAAATCTCTTCGTTATATAACCATAATTATTATTATTACTCTTTTATTATTATGATTATTTATTATTATTCATAAAAATACGTTTAAATAATTTATTTGTATATTTTTATTACACGTTACTTTTCTCGTTACATTGTTTTTGATATTCATACTTGTGTAAATAAACACAGAGCTGTATTTATGTAGGCATGTTGGTGCACAGCGGTAAACTATGCTTTCGTAATACTGTAAGGGAATACGCTTCAAGACGTTTCATTAACTTATAGAATTTTTGCATATTTTTTCCAGTACAGACAATATTGAATCTTGACGAATCGGTACGCATGCTTACATATATTTAAATACTAAATAATAATTTTGCAAAAACATAAGTTCGTGTTAATGGCACTTGAAGTTTTTTGTCCTTAAATTTTTCAATGTCATAATGTTATCTGAATCAGTGCCATATTCATGGGCGGCTCGTTTGCTTAAAACGATTAGACAAGGCCAAGCGCTTCCGACGAGCTATGCAACTTTCAGCTTACCACAATCATCTTTTTATATTTTTAATATTTTTTATGTTTAATAATTTGATTCGTATATATTTTATTCTGTTTCAGACAAATCGTTGTGTATTTTATTATAATACCGATAACATATTTATAATTGAAATTGTTGTTAATTTATTAATTGATAATAATTTAATATGCAACGTTTTGCATACAATCATAAGTTGAAAGTTGCGTGTTTTTAACGTAATAGCAAATAGCATATATATCGAACTAATGGCATATTTATTTTCTAAATATAAAGGCCTGCTGTATATAATTAATTATATCTGTGTATTAGTAATGTATGTAGAACTAGGCGCATAAGTCTTAATGGCATGAAGGCATGGTACTAGTTAATAATAATTACTTCTCATTACTCTATTTATAGATCACCATTATCAGGCTTGAGTTTTCATTTATCGTCGTATTTAAACGTCATAATTTATTCAAATCAAATATCATGAATATTAAAAAAAAAATCATTTAATGGAATTTGCATTTTTAACAATAATATTGATTTATTATAACAAATTTCGACATGCGTACTAATAAATGTTGAAATTTCTTTAAAATTATTGAACCGATATACATGAAGCTTATACCAGAATATGCAACGCGTTTCGAAGAAGGTTTTACTGTACGATATTGATATATATGTAAGTATCAACGCTTCGAGAATAAAAGAGTAAATTTAATATGCAGGTATATTTTTAAATAATACTTTTAAATGTAATTAAGTACGCAACTCCGCCACTCGTAATACGCAAAGATTAAGACAAAATATACGAATGGTGATAAAAATTAAATAATCATGAATACGAGTACGACAGTTTATTGTAAAAATATAAACACTAAAACTACTTACAATAACTTACACAACAGTAGTTGTTCTACTATATATATTCAACAACAAAAGGAGTTCTTTAACACGCATGGTATTCTTTAGCCTGCTTTATAATAGTTTGTGCATCTTGCCGTTTTGTTTCTGTTGCAGCTCGTTCTCCATTCCAGAAGCAGCTCACAAAACCAATCCTCTGGATCCCAATAAATTTCGAAGCAACCATCCCGTATCCTCTTTCCTCTTCTTCTATCTAGAACTAACATCGATTAGATTATTAGCTATCACATTCGTACACTAGTGCTTTTAGAATCTTCTACTATTCTTGAACCCACTTTTCTTTCTCACTTTCGCACTCCACAAGAGACACCGACACCATAAATGACTACAGAGTAATCGATGAGTCCACTTATCCCTAATGCCTGTTAAGTTCTAAGTTGTCGAGTATAATTGGTTTCAAAAGACTAACCTGCATCTGGAGCTAAGGTAATATTTTTTCTAAATTTCGTACCTATACGCTTATAAAGTATTTATATCTAATTTCAGCATTAAAGTCTGGTATATTAACTGAGCACTTTCAATAAACAATTAATTAAAGTATTGAGTAGAATGCAGTTCACATTAGCTTCTATATTTAGTTCTTGTAATGGTTAAAATAACATTTAAATAGCTTTCTTTGATCGGTAGACAAAGTTTAAATCACTATTTACACAAATTTTAAAATTTTTGACTAATGGCAAAATCATCACAATTGTTAACAGCGATTTGTCGTCTCCAAATATTTAATGCATTTTTGTCACACATGAAGCAACTGTATAATATTTTCCATCACGTTCAGCCGCTCATAAGTCCGTGCAACATATCTTACATACCCATTCTTTGCCTCCGACCTCCGTTTGATGTCACCTCGGCTCTCTATACCACAAATCATTACAGGCTCGACACATTCTTTCATATTTTTTGTCGTCGACTATACGTTCCGATTATTAACATAATCACAATTAGCTGACATTAGTCAGCTTTACGATTAAATTGGAAAGAGCGTTATTCGACGGCAAAAAATTCGAGGCAATCGCCTTTCGTTTTCATTTTATTCTTTTTGAATGATTGTGGTCGCATTAAACCATTTAGTTCTATCCATATCTGTGAATACGGAGAGTTAATCAGTGAATCTTATTATTTGAATGATTGTTTCTCGATGTTTCTGTGCAGTCGGTGTTATTGTATTTATGTCGAAAACTGCGATGTTGAAATTTCTCTCACGCCACCTTAACGTTCATATCATTCATGAAATTTAACAAAATTACAACATCGCGGTTTACATTCGCGAAGCTCGCCTTGCAAATCTAGAAGTGGATGGAATGATGCGCAGGGTGCCGCCGTCACCGGGCGAGCAGCTGCGGGCCGGGGAGCAGCTGAAGTGCGGCCGGAGAACGCCCTCGATGCGCTACTAGATGAACTTCAAACTTTCTCTAAACCACCGGAGCGCGGCGGACGGGGCGAGGGGCCCTTGCGCCGGCTACACTCATATCCCAGCGGCAGCGACACGGATGCTTCACCTCCCGTGCGCGCGCGCGGCCAACATCCACCCAAGCCGCCAGTCCCCGAGCGCCATCCAGAACTGCTCGCGATGGCCGTGCGCCGAGCCCCGCCGCCCCCGCCGCCGCGTACCACTTCCCGCTCGCCTCTCGCATCTCCTACATCGCCTTCCTCTCCACCCCGACCTGATTCTTCCGACTCCAACGATGAGAAAACTGCTTCGCGTCAGGCACTCCTAGAACAACGGCATCAGGAACTCCTAAAGAAACAAAAAGCACTACAAGAACAGTACGCTCGCTTGCAGATGATTCAGCGAAGCGGGTCAACGCTGCCGCCTAACGCGCAACCAGATTTGAAGAAAACCGGTAGTGAGTCAAACTTGCTCACCAAACTTAGCCTGAACCTGGCACCAGCTAATATTTCGGGAAGCATGACGCACTTGGCTGGTGACTGCGACCCAAAACGGAGCGAGGCGTCACCCGACGACACTCAGTCGACAGCGCCTGACGCGGTCGCGACCACCAACAAAGTGTACGAGACGGACATCCTGTGACCGTGTCAATTTGGCTTTATATCTGTTTAAGTTAACCTAAGTTGTTGTAGTAAATAATTTATACTGTAGTACATTTATACTGATTCAACGTGTGCGTAATAACAACTAATAACAATCAATTAGTCGCTATTGCACACATGGACATTTTATTATGTTTGTTAAAGTCCAATCGTATTAAGTTGTTTGTATGATACACTTGCTATAATTTCCTTATTTGGTGACTAATTTTCGTCCCCGTATACTTAAAAATTGCTACACGCGCTGCGCTCTCTCCGAACTTTAATCTATCTCCTATATCTGTAATCCTCTAATCCTAACTTATAAACAACAACAACGGCTAGAATACCGGATAACCGAATTTCATATCATTATAAACGATCATATAATCAAAAAAAAAAAACAAAAAAAAATCAGTGTTTAAGCGAACAGCTTATTATTGGTGTTTCTGTAACCCTTAGTATATGTCTATTCCATTCAAATAACCATTGTAGATAACTGCGTCTCATTTGCAAGCAGATAGTAAAAAAAAAAAAAAAAACAATATTCGAATATTTTATATAATTTTCAAAAACCCTGCAAGTAAAAATAAAATCATATGAGTATTTCGGGCCAATAGAAATAACCAAATTACACCAAAAGAACGTTATAATGAACAAGATTATTTTTTTCAATGTTAAATTTAAGTATCTACTTGCAAATGACAGCAGATTTAGAATTCACTACGTATAATACATGTACCGTTCTACCGTAGTAAAAAAAATGCTGTCTCGTAAATGTCTACCTGATTGGGTTCAAGAAGAGGATGTTATGGCTGGGCGAGACTTGGTAAGGGCAGTTTTGAGACGTTATTAACAACTACCTGCAGTTAAGAGTTAACGGTAAAGAACGTTTAGTCATATAATCATCAAATTTTACCATTAGCGTAAATGTGTATGAATCGTGGTATCTTCTCTCCTATTATATACATATATACTTTATACCGTATGTATGTAACTAATTACATAATATATAACCTTACCTAGTCCCTAAAATTTGTACCTATACCATAATAATATTTTACACTTATGTGCCAAATACTTTTTTATAACCTTCTCGTCTTTCGGTTGATCAGGTTTTTACCACAAAATATTTGCTCTTATTTTATATTTCTGGCACAACGAAATCTTAATACTATTATCAATTAAAATTATCGAAATTTGGATTTTCTTTATAAACTAATTAATATTTTTGACGGTTACATTTGAAATCAAACAATCATGAACGTAATTCCGCAAATCGGATCATAATATAAAAGGCAAAACTTGATTGAACAGTGGAATGTAAATTTAAAAAATCTTTACGATATATCGTAAACAGGAATTCGGAATACCGATAACATAAATAAAGCGAACTGCAGCAACAATAGTAAAAATTAAAAATAAATAAATCGCAAAAATTCCAACATATACATCAAACAAACGGTAATATAAAAATCATATTAAAATTGACTGTGATAAAACAAAAGCTATAATGAATACACGAGAATTGAATTCTGAAAATTTTGTAAAACGGCTTACTAAACTTAACTCAACTGAAATCAGAGAAATCTACTTTTATATTTACAACCAAATTAATAAAAAAAAAAAAAACAATACTACTAAATTCGTACTCGCGCATCAAAATCCGTCAATAATATTAGTATAGTTAAACCGAACATTTTTCACCTAATAGCGTACTTGTGGTCAAATTGTTTGAGAAAACGAACGAGTGATATTGTTGTATAGATGTGTTAAAATATTCTTATTTTTAGACTCAAACTATATCTGCATTAGACAATGTATAGAGTCTAGTATTAGCTATAGAACGTATATGTTATGCCAAATAAATGTGCGCTTTCTAATGTTTTCGCGTCTCACGACAACTCTCGCGGTACCATGATATTCAAGGAACTATGTGTTCGGCTATAATTAAAAATAATACATTCAATATGTGCTTAATTCAATTTTCGTCTACGTTAGGCTAAGACCGCACTGCAATTTAACATCGCGCGTTTTTTGTTTGTTAATACAGATTTATACAATTCCTGCAGCGGTTAGTATCGTCTACGCGCATACCTCTATTCGAAAACTAAGATCATCAAAAAAATATGCACATCCATACAAATCTGACGTAGTGTAGTGCGGATTTAAACGGCAAAAATAAAAATCGCGTGGTGTGATTTCGCAGCGTCCTTAGCCGTAATCATTTGATTCCGCTGAAACAAACCAATCCTTAATTTAAAGAAATCTTGAAATAAATTGATTCATAGGAGATTACTTTGAATACAATAATATGATATTGTAACATCTCATTTGTTTTCAGTGATACATGGAACCGCAGAGTGTCACACTATTTTATTATAAGTGCACAGTATTAACACGCACTTAGAAATTATTTATAAAACACTTACGATTGAAAAAAATATAAATTCCATAAACACCCTACCTTTGGGAGAAAATCTCGTCTGATTAATGGTCACACGGTGTAATTGTACTTTATTTATATAATATTATATGAACTATTAAAATTTTTTATCAAATTATATACGGAACCAATATTCACTGTAGGGTTATATAAACTGGTACAGATATCTTGAAGTATTTCAAAAGATAATAATTGAAATTTTGAAAATTTTTAAAATAAATTGTACAATACATTTTATAACTGCAGAATTACATTATACAGAATACAATAACAACAATTCTTAAATATTATTTCGACTGACAATAATATTTCATTTTATTTTATAATCGTCGTAATTAAATAACAAAAATCCACAGTGCGTGTTTGGTTCCATTAAAGTAGATAAAATAATGCTTGTTAGCAATTTATTGTGCAATTAGAACCATAACTTGCGAAAACTACCACTTACCGTCTTGCTAATAAATCTGAACGAACAGAAATCATTCAAAAAATTTGATTCTTAACTTAAATTGACGTTCACAACTCGACATCTAAAGACATACGAGTGTGTATTATAATGTTTGCAGCCAAAAGACAGGAAAGCATTAACGGCTTTACTGAATACACAAAAAAAAAAACTTTCTTTCGTTTATTATCAAGACGGTTTAAGTCCGAGTCAAAAGCACTCATATTTTAAATGAAATAATATTTTATTACTTAAATTTTAAGTACTAATTTGCTATGCTGTTTATCGACTATTTTTATGCCATCATGGATTTGATATTTTACAAAATATTTTTTACATTTTCGCATCTGTACATCTCAATATTGCGAGAGCCCTTTAAATGGCAATAATGCTGTCGGATTGCGAAGGTATTATATTATTTGCGATGTAATTTAACACGTGTGTATTATCAGACATACAGAATTATATATCTTCCCTCACATTCATAAATATAGTATTAAATTATGTGTGTCAATGGTTAACTTCTAGCTTAGGAATTGTAAAACTGTATTTTTCCAATTTCTTTTCTATTTATACTTATTTCATATTTTAATTTGTAAAATATTGAAGTTATTTTTATATAAGTATTAAAAATTATAAATTTTGCATGCATTGCGGTTCTCCGATTATATTATTTTGTTACGTTTCGTGCCAAATATGTTGTTTTGTAAATTATTATTATTATTATGGCGAAAATCAAATATTATATAACATCAAATATTATATCGAGCTAAATTTATTTCTTTTAGAATTCGATAAGTTGTATTTGTTGAATTTAAAGCTTAAAGCTTTTGTAGTGGTGTTGTTATTTTTGAAATATCTTTGTAGTTATGTTTAGTTAAATTTCATGTTATTTCATTAGGTTAAAACAAAAATAGCTTCAAATATTTTAAACTAATTGTGGATTAAAATTATAAACGTCAAGTTAAAAAAAATCTTATTATTTCACATCCATTTTTTATATCTCAAATTAATGATTAGCAAAATTTTCGATGGTGAATCGTAATTAGCAATAAAGTGCAGTTACGCTAATATTATAGATTCGACAGCTTAGATGGATGTTTCTAACTCACTCACGCTAGAACGGTTAAACGAATTTCCCTAAAGCCTGACACAAATACTACAGCCCACACCCCTTTGACATTAAGTAAAAATAGAAGTATATGAAACCCACATTAAAGATTATAAGAGCACAAATGTGCACAAATACGGGTACATGTCAGGATGATGACTCAGTGACACAATAAGACAGAATAATATTTTCCGAAGCACAGGTGTTAAGTACTACCAACTTGTAAGTTCTCAGCTGCCTTTTAAACAAGTCGTTAGTACCAATGAAATAATTTATTTACATGATATATTGAATGATAAAGCGTTGTACGTGCCGTGTAGTGGTGGATTTACACATTTTGCAAGTATAGGCAAGGCAAATATATTGTTATATTTGCTGCGTTATTAACTTAACTGTGTTAACACATGTGCCTGAGTGCCTACAAAGTTTTAATTGAACATCAATTTAAACTTTGTAGCTAGTTTCAAGCATTGTTTCGAGCGAACAAATGAAATTTAATAAAAACCTTTTTAGTTGTTTATTTATCTCGCATGTGCGATGAAAATAAAGAAAACTACTATTTGTAAGATATCTTCACGACTTATTTCGATAAATACTTCGAAATCCGGTTTTCATAATTAATTTGGCTTCGGCCAGCTCAGCCTGCTGGTAAATACACCACTGATTTTGTGAATAAAAATATAACAGCTGCACTTTCTCTAGAGGGGATAGATAAAAATAAAATTCATTATAAAACAACCTTTTAATTCAAGGTACAATAAAATTAACCTACGAACAATTTATGTATATATATATATATATAATATTCTTAAAATTAATGTTATCATTTGGTGCTAGCTACCAAGATCAAAACATTGGTGACCATGGCTCCCTTTTTACAGTCTGTGAAATAACGTTTTATATTTTTTATATGGCAATACTACTTATCAAAATGCAATACTACATTATTTACAGATAAAAACTAACATTTGTCTCTCTTTCCCGACCATACACATTCGTGTTTTGTCTCGCTTTAATCGCGAAATTTCTGCCATAGTACTATTTACCTCGGTTTGAATATTACACTAATAATACTTAATTCTAATTTGTGATCACATTTTAGTGTTGTACACTGAATACACGAAGTATCTCAATAATAAATAATTATACACTTTGTTTCACCGGTATTTTCCACTTAAGCTTCGGAAGTATACACCTGTGAAAAAGAAATGTTCATTAATTTCCCCACATGAAGTATCTTTTTTTGACAATAATATCAATTTTTAATTTATATATATATTTTTATCAATTTATAGCCGCCTTCAGTTCAGTTCAGGCAGAGTCGAATAGAGCCAGCCCATAAACAGGCCGGTGATGTTAAAACCATTAAGATTTTTTTATTGATCGAATCCAACGATCGAGCGCGGAAGTGCGTCAAAAAGTACCAACCATCCAAATAACTCCCAGGCTTGGTCTGTGAAATCCTAACCGTGGAGCTAAAGGCACCGACCGCAAATAAATTGAAATGCAAACGAATTTTAATGATAATTTTGAAACACACAAAGTCGCTTACAAAATGAATAAATGTGCTAATCAAAAAATATTGCCTAAAACAAAAACTACGTGTGACTTATATATATTTCAAAACTATTGCTTTAACTTTTTTTTGGTCATACCCATTTTTTTTTCCCAAAAAAATGAAAGTGAAAATATTCATAAAATATGATACAAAACGGTTATTACTAAGTAATGAGAATGTCATGATTCGTTAGTGTAACAAGATCAGTCAAAAATTTTATAAAAATTGTAATAATTATCTTACAAAAATGAGCAAGAATCATAATAAACTCTGACAACTAGCGTCAATATTCAAAACTGCGTGTACTAAAATTTCATAATTAGTTTATTTACTAAATAAAAGATGGCGATATTTTAATCTGAAGATTTGCTTTGACTTGTTTTTAACGTTATATTATCATAATGTACTATTTCTGCTAGCAATGTCTAAACAGTTAAAGATTTTGAAAGATATGATTTGTGTTCTGATGACTTTAAAAAAAAGGTGAAACGCTTATATATTAAATGATTTAATTATTTACCTAAACCTGAACTTTCAACCAAAGCTTCTGCAGTTAGTTTCTTCATGTACTGACAGATGGCGCTGTGTCATATAAAAATAAAATTACCTGAAGTTGTTAAAAAATACGTCCAAATGAAAGGTTACGTCCAAATGAATAAATGAAGGATTTATCCAATAAAGAAAATACTCGTGCATTTTTAAACTTTTCGAAACTGAACACAAATACTGTGTTAATTTGATTTCTAGTACATAATTTATTTCTCTTCTAGAAATAAATAGTCTATTGTCTTAACTGCCCAATTTGATTTCACACTAGGTGACTGTCGAGACGATTCGTCCAAATGAAGAAGCACGGTATATAATATACAACACATTTATAAACTCTCCTTTTGAGTCACATAAACAAAGAATTGTGACATGTTTGATTGTGACATGCGTGAATTGTTGACATCAGCTGTATATCTATTAATATTAATTTCGTCAAGTTTTGAACGAATTTTGTTTATTTTTTTTCAGTAAAGCTGATGGAAGAGCTTTTAATTTTATCTTTGCGCTCACACGTAGTGTAATAAAATTACCTTTATAAACAACATTTTGAAAGTCGCTGAAAATCTATGATTTGTTTTGGAAATTATCAGAAATATGAAATATTTGTGTACATATATTAGAAACATTTTCCCATATAAACTGCAACCCTTCAATTCGGCCCATTTAATGAGGTTAATGACGAAGAAGAACTAAAAACATAATTCCCATTCTACGATTGACAATAGTGTATAACGAAAAAAAAACTATTATGTAGTTTGAGTTACTTACATGTCGGGAAAAAAAAGCGAATAATGTCTCATAACGTAAACAGACAACCTTCAATGTTGAAGAAATTCAAATGTCAATTGAATATCATAAACGCGATAACTTTTCATTTACTGTTTTGTAATAGTCGAGTGGCGCCACTATCTTACAGAAAACAAACTTTCAGCTTCTCCCGTATTTGATTTTTTTTCATATTCGTTTAAACCTAAATCAAACTGCTTCGAACATTTTAAAACAAATAAAAGGAAAAATCGGTTCAGCCGCTCTCAAGCGATGCGCTAATCAACGCCCGGCATTTGATCGTTATTAATATAGTTTTTTTGAGTGTTGCTAATCCATAATCTTATCTATTGTTAAAGATTAATGTTACATTGTGGTTAGTATAAATTAATTAATTTAACAATTAATTAATGGATGTTTTGTGTATATCACTCAAACATTTCCTTTTCCCTATACGAAGACGAACCGAAGTCAAGATAAGGTACGATATTTACAATGGTGACTCGTATACTGGATTTCATATTAGATATTCAATTTCTTGCTTAGCTTTTTACCTTTAATAGATGGTAAATAAATAAATTAAACTTTATATATTTCTTTATTAATTATCCATCGATTTAGACATTTATATATTTTTTTTTATCCAAATAAAATACTTTCTTAAATATTTAATAGAGATTAAATTATCCCAGTGCCAGTTTGCGGAACATGTAAGACAGATATGATAAATGTGCTAGAAATAACGGCGATATTAGAATTCAAATGTTTAAAAATCAATGAAGATTTTGTTTGTTATTGAATAAACAATGACATTAAACATTGGATTCGTGAAAACAGAAGAGATAAGAGCATGTAGGTGCTCGTGCATCGTCGTACACGAGACCTGAAGCAAATGTTCTCATCAGCAAGAAAGACGTTAAATGAATGGAGAACACAGCAGTGTTTCCTGTTTTAAACTTCCCTGTTATCGCAAGGGACTAAGTGCTCACCGATAACAGAAAATGTATATTCTTTTGTAGCGATCATTAATACATGAAGTATTTATCCTTCGACTTATTTGATTTGATTTTTATGTCAAAATAATAACATTACTGATATTGATTAATACATTCATAATAGAATGACTCTCGATATCTGTCATGAGACAGTTCCGCAACTTGCCGCCGGGGAATATAATAATAGCCAATTAAGCTGATCTTACAATTAATACATTTTTCCTAACACTACTTCAAAATAATTTAATTAATATTATTTTCACAATAAAACATCCATATATAACTATCTATCGTGTAACATTTGAAACGATTGATTTAAAAGAACCATTTTGTTTGGATCAATCAGGTTTCCGAAAAATCGAGGTCCGATCGGAATGACTCGATTATTTTAATTATACGACATAATGATTATTAAAATTAAAAGAAACGCAAACAGCGTTTGAAGTTTACAATGATAATGCAACAGATAAAGGCAAGTTGTTTACCCACGCGAGTTAGTTTCGTCGTAAGTTAGTTTCGTCATAAGAAATCCACAACTTGCCACCAGCGAATATAATCATACCCAATTTAGATTAATTATAGTTAAAACATTTAACCTAACACTACTTTAAAATAATTTAATTAATATTATTTTCACAATAAAACATCCATATATAACTATCTATCGTGTAACAATTGAAACGATTGATTTAAAAGAACCATTTTGTTTGGATCAATCAGGTTTCCGAAAAATCGAGGTCCGATTGGAATGACTCGATTATTTTAATTATACGACATAACGATTATTAAAATTAAAAGAAACGCAAACAGCGTTTGAAGTTTACAATGATAATGCAACAGATAAAGGCAAGTTGTTTACCCACGCGAGTTAGTTTCGTCATAAGAAATCCACAACTTGCCACCAGCGAATATAATCATACCCAATTTAGATTAATTATAGTTAAAACATTTAACCTAACACTACTTTAAAATAATTTAATTAATATTATTTTCACAATAAAACATCCATATATAACTATCTATCGTGTAACATTTGAAACCATTGATTTAAAAGAACCATTTTGTCTGGATCAATCAGGTTTCCGAAAAATCGAGGTCCGATTGGAATGACTCGATTATTTTAATTATACGACATAACGATTATTAAAATTAAAAGAAACGCAAACAGCGTTTGAAGTTTACAATGATAATGCAACAGATAAAGGCAAGTTGTTTACCCACGCGAGTTAGTTTCGTCGTAAGTTAGTTTCGTCATAAGAAATCCACAACTTGCCACCAGCGAATATAATCATACCCAATTTAGATTAATTATAGTTAAAACATTTAACCTAACACTACTTTAAAATATGTTAAACAAGATTAATTTAACAATAAACACAACATCCATATATAGTTACCATGTAACATTTGAAACGATTATTAAAATTTTTTTTTTTGTTAATACATTTATGCGACACCTTTGACATTTACCTTCTTTTTTAATTTAATGTTATTGTTATCGATATAATTCTGTACAGCCAGGTAAAGGAATCTGTACTGCGCCTTGTTCTGGACCATCCCACTGCGCTGCGCCCGCACCAACTTTACCGTGTCGTATACGTCTATTTCACAATTAAATCCTGTAATAACAAAATTATGTAACAAAAGCTCATGGATAGCATTCGACTGTAAGTATATATCTATTACATAAAGTATTTTTTATATATTGTACTTTTCAAAATCGCACTTTAAAAATCAAGCAAAAATTCGAGAGCATTTTTCAAATTCGCATTAAGTTCGCAAGCAGCAACATTGGCGACGTGATCATGTATAATGTTGTATTTACTTTAGATGATATTTCTTTTTTTATAACGCGCAAATGCGGATATCATAGTGTATATTTTAATAATTATTAGACTGAATTGCTTTTGACATAGTATACCATCGCAAAAGATTAATCATGGCCTTTTAATTACATAAGAAATGAACGAGATTTCGCTTTGCAATAAGTTATATCTACCGCTATTAAGATTTGCCTTATTCTGTCGCGATTGGAATGAAGCAAGCTCTCTTAGATACCGGAATGTAAGATTGGCAGTGTAGTTTAGTGTAGTGTATTGTAGTGTCAGTACTGCTGATGAGACATACGATAAAATATATTTCAAAGCAATATAACGCATATAATATTAGAACATAGAACATTTGTGTACAGCGCTGTCATATATGTTGGCACATTCGCTTTGGTAACTTTTCGCTATAATTCGCTTGTAACCATAACATAAAAACTAAAATAAATAATTAATAAAATATTATATTTACTTGATAGTTTTATCTTGTCAATCAGCATATCCAGAACTATGAAAGTACCAGTTCTGCCAACGCCCGCTGAGCAGTGCACACACAGAACGTTCTGAAAATACACAACAGATTATCATTAATTTATCTTAACAAACGCTAAGCCGTGGGTCGAAGTACGTTGAAATCTTATAAGCTACGGGTATATATATTTATTTTCAATCAATTGTTTAACGTGAACCAAAAATCATAATCTAAATCAGTTTGCGCGGTTCTGAGATTAATGAGCTGCAACAAACTCTTCATTAGGTTTATAATTTTAGTATAAATAATCTTAATTAAACTCATAAATTAATAAAATATAAATTAAGTTCATAAAGTAAAGTCAACAAGATTTTGGCAACTTTGTGACCAGAGTTTGGCAATACAATACTTGCATTTGTTTTTGATACGACAATATGTAAATAAATTCCTGAATAATTAAACACATAACAACAAGTTAAAATTTTTAAAAGTATGACAAACGAAATTTATTTTGGTCACAGACGACAAATTAGTTAAAAATACGATAGTTTGAAATTACTTAAAAATTGTACTTGTATAATATATTAAAGGAATATAAATATTAAATAAATATATTTTCTGTAGCAAATAACTATTATACTTCACAAATTATTGTCTAAAGGAAAACTCACCTGTTCCGGGCCATCTTTCTCCTGGGAGATCCTATACATGCGTCTGTTTATGTCTTCTACAAACGCCAAGACTCCATCTGTGTCAACTGGCGTGCCGTGATCGGGCCAGCTCTGAATAAATATTAACATTAATTAATTAATTTGTAACTAGCAGTAAAAAAGTTCTAACAAAAAGAAAAAAATATTTAAAAAAATACAATGTAATTTTTTAGAAAAAGATAGGGCCATTGGTATTATTTAAAAAAATCTTCATGTAATAGAACATACATAAAACAAATATTTAAAAAAAATTATAGAAATAAATACCCAAATATGTAGAAGCATCTAAAAAGCCTATGATATAATAAATATTTGTATTCATAATACCATTGCTTATTTTGAATGTCTTGCATATAATCAATTACTTTGTGTTGGCCCATTTGGGCATGTACCACCAACTCTTTACATATCCTACCGCCAAGTAATATAGAAGCAACTTAGTAATATTACCCAGTAGAAAGGGTGAGAGAGCCAGTGTAATTACACGCACAAACTACCCAACATCTTAGCTTCCAAATTTTGCCGATGTCTATGGGTGGCGACCTAACATCAGACAGCCTACTTGCCCGTAAGCGCATTTTCCTTAAACCTATATATTTATTATAAATATCATCTTTAGTATCAACAAAAAAGTTAATTTTATAATTATTTGAACGTCTTACCGTGTACTGGTACTGGTACATTGTTCGGCAAGTGTTGTTATCATTTACATCGAACTCCCTGACGATATAGTCCTCATAGCACGTCTCAGACATGGACTTCACTGTCAACTCATCATAAGTCTCTTCTTGGCCAGACTCGGGCCAGTAACGCTCGCATTTTCTCTAAAAAAATAATAATATTTACCTTCTCGTTCGTGACTATATACTTATCGAAATCGAAATCACTGAACAATAATTTAATAGTCAAATTTAAAATGAATATTATTCACAAATAAAATGATGGATACTATCAGGCCTTAATCCGCGATGCATTTTGAATAAAAAATCTGGTGATTTTCGACCATAAGCAACACTAGTAATAATTAGTATCCGATTTTCTTCTATGTTATATAAATAATTAATTGTATAATGATGAATAAAATTAGTTAATAGTACCTTTCCCTTTTCAACTTCAATAGTGATCATTACCACCACCCTCACGTCCTCTTGCCACAACATGCGCCAGAAATCATCTGTCGTGTTGGTAAGACAGCCCTGAGTGGCTATATATATCTTGTCTTTCACTGAAATATAAAAATATATATATATATACTAAGTTGAAATAATTCTAAAGTGAAATATTTCAAAGTTATCGTCGTCGTCTTTATCCTATTATAAGGATCAATCCGCAAACAACCCTAAATGTTAACTAAATGTTTGATTTTGTTGATAATTTTTGAGTTGAGACCGAGTTGAGTTGAGGCGTTAACGAGCTTTGTGAATACGCCTAAAAAACCTTTATAAGATCGTAACACAAAAGACATGACATAATTCAACTTGATCAGAAGTAACCAATAATCAAATAATGTATAGCTAAATATGTAATTATTACACATTCATAATTCACAGCTAACTAACAATTCGTAACACATTTGATAACATATCAGAGACTTACTTATATTTCGACATATATTGCTACCCGTTTTGTCCATTTTGATATACCTCTTGACATCTCTTAGAGCATCGTCCGATAAGGACTTTGTGACCAACGGAGCTGCCTTTTTGGCATCATGTCTGAGGATTAAGGCTGAAAATAAAATTTACCCAGTTTGAGATAATACCGTTTACCAGTAAACTTATTGAAATATGGATAATCTACATAATATACATATAACTAAACGCGTTATCTCTGTAAAGAGTAAATTACATAAGTATTTAAGGTATTAAATAAATCTTTCAACAGGAAAATAAATAAAAAATAATTGCCACAAACAAATGACTACGCGATCGAACAATCGAAGCTCCCGCGAATTATTCCGTATCGATTCACGTATTCCATGGAGCAACCTCATTAGTATGACATTAACGTACATCAGATGTATGAGACAATGTAGGTAATTTTCCTTGTTTATACGTTTTACGATATACGTTATGCCGAAACAGGATCTGTTGCCGTGAAGTTCACGTATAACTACAATCAACTACGAGTCCTTGGGTTTATGTTATGTGGCGTGCCATTGTTTAACCACTACTTAGAATAGACTAACTCTATTACGTATGGTATTTTTGTATCATTATTTAGTGGCATGTTTATTAACTTCGCTAATGATATATATAAAAATGACAGTTTTTGTGCTAATTTGCACTTGAGTTTCTGATATAGTACCATACAAAACGATTAAATTTAAAAGTGACGTTGCAGCGTACCAGGTTCTTAGCTAGGATTATGTAATCGTATAGAAATGAATAGTTGTTATTGTTCCTTAGCTATTCATTCAATCATTGTTCTTCAAATTGATTTGACACTTTGTACAGTCGTCCGCAATTGCGTGAGGGTGCCTGGTCATGAATGAGCAACAGGTGAATGATTTAAAGAGACGTTGCAACTCATTCCGAGTGTCCAGTTTCTTAAAAGTGGTTAATAGTTTACTTATAAAGCAGCAGATATCGATAAAAGTGTAAAACTCAAGTCGACCCAAATAAAAAGTTATTGGCTCCTTGGAGTAATTCTTAGTAGAAATCCCAATTCTGAAGATTAGCTGCAAATTTATTCCGAAAGCACGTAAGCCCGTTGGCTCTGCACTTGAATTCTGTCCGGCCGTGTCATATTTCGCTTCTATTGAATTATGAGAGTGAGTATGACGTAGAGAGTGTATTTGCTGATTATAATAATTTAAAAAAAAACTTACAATTAACGCTGTTGACGCTTTCATTTGATGACTGAACTGTGCCGGTTGGTTCGACCAGTTGGGAGGTGCGAATGTAACTTGCATTTATGTAATCTGATTGAGTCTTATCGTCGTTCCTGCGTAATTTTACGCGGGTCTGATCAACTGTAAATAGAAATATATTTCAATCTACGCTAGCACAGGAAGTATATGTATACCTAATGGGTAAAGCCTTATTCTCCTATTGATTTGAAATTATGACATATGTATATTGGAGATTTTCAATTACCCCGCGCACACAATGTTTTCCTTCGCCGGTTAGCACAAGATTATAAACACAAATAAAGCACGGGCTTGACTGATTTCGTATTACCATTTCATCCTACTGGAGGCTGTTTTCCGAGACAGTTGCAGAGTCGAAATTTTGTCGATTCAAAAGTGCTTTATACCTGTAGTAGTTACTTGAATAAAATACATATGATTCTATTATGAACTTTCTGTCCTTTTACAAAGGAGTAGTATCTATGCTGTTTCAAAATTAAGTTGAAAAAAAAAAAAATTCTACTTACATGGCAATATATTGCGATATCGATTTTTGTTCACATTCTGCGGCTTCAAGCCCTCCTCTGTCGTGAACATATGTAGGTCCTCCATTGTTTTAAGTGAATGAAACTCTCCGTCAAATCCTGTATTGTGGTGAGTGTCTTGATTATACCTCATATCCTTAAAAAATTATTACATTATATTTTTTGATGTTGTTGATGTAATTCGATAACTTTCCTGATATTCTAAACTAGTTAATTAGCCAAGTAACAGGTAGCATTGGCAATTTTTTTCTATTCCTAATTGACTTTTTATTTTTGTTTTATGTACAAGGGCAGAGGAGCAAATTGATCTTCTTATATAGATGGAACTTACACCGTCAGTGCACGGTGCCTCTAATTATGCCAACTCACTCATCCTTCAAACGGAAACATCAGAGACTTACTTAGGCACCAGTTACATCAACGGATACCTTTCGTTAAAATCAATACGTCTATTAATGAAAACTCTGTTTCTTGTCTTTAGACCATAGCAATGACCTGGACTTACCTGAACTTTGGTGTGAATGTCGTCCGTTCGAAGACGTGTTCCGCTGACTGGTTGCAACAGGCGGAGTACGTCCCCAGACGTTTCTATCATAGGATACGACCGAAAATGTTCGATCAACCCCACTAAGTCGTCAAACTGCTCGCCGCTACCCACGTCGTATTTATTATGCTGCTGACGGATAAATAGAAATTTAGTCATTTATATTGAGATTGAGATTAGATTTATTTCAAGTCATTTATCAAAAAAAAAAAAAACCACACAAAATTGAATTAAATTCGAACGGAGGTAAACCACAGATGCTACTAGTTAGTTAATTATTAATATATATTACTTTTTTTTCAATCAAAAACGTAATGTTGTATTTTAAATTGCAAAATCTGTAACTTCGTAATTATTTTCTATTCATAAAGTAATTACGATCAATGATTGTGAAACATTCTCACATAAAAGGAATAACGGCTGTATTCTGTTTTATAAGTATACATTTTTATAAGAAAACACTTGACTTGGAAAATAATTGTGGATATTTGTATTTGTGTTTTGCATCACAAGTAATATCTCGTTGATATTATGATTTTGATAATCTTTATATGAACTTAATGCGATCTCATCAATAAACAGGGTGTTTCAAGAGGAACGTTTATATGTATAATACAGACGTATTATACTTGAGAAAAGACGAGAATTGCAACAATCCTAGGCGGAAAAAATTGCAAGAATTTGTATGATGTTCTTCAATGTAAAAGTTGTATGTAAGCCCTTTCTGTAGCCGTGATAAGTCAATATATTCTTTATAAGCAATAAACTCGTTACAGCCTGTTGCAGCTAGAGCCTAGAGAATATTACACATCAATTAAATCTACACAATAGAACTCGGCTGTTAATGTGTCAGTCATTGTCTTGTATTGAAAAAAAAATTATAAAAAGTGGTTAATGCTATTCATATCGACAATAATACATATATGCTTAATATATATTAATTACCTTTACAATATAAAATTATTTTTGTTGATTGAATTTTTCATTCAAACATTCAAATATTATTATAAAATTAAATGTTAATTGCCAATATAATAGATATAATTGCAAAGTCATTAAAAATATCACATTATTAACAATTTAAAAAACTAACTTAAGTAACAGACTGAAAATATCCCTCGGCTGGTCTAAGGGTTCCTCATTTCATCCCCTTTTTAGGATAAGATTGGGAGTATATTTCACGACGCTGTTCCAATGTAAATAACAATATTAGCAAATGGCGGATTGGTAGTCGATAGACTACTTGGAGTTGTATCAACCAACACATGCGTTTTCTACACGATGTTTTCCTTCTTATTTTTTGTTAAGTAATAGGCGGACGGGCAAATGGACCACCTAATGTTAAGTGGTCACTACCGCCCATAGAAATTGACCCTTTCACCCTTGAAGTTGAAATTTAGCCTATACGTTCAAATAGATTTTTGTAATTGCTTAGCATCTGTTATTAATTTACTATTATACAACATAAAATACCCTAAAAGATACTGTTGTCTGATGATGTATGTTTCATAGGAATATAAAATTCTCTATACTCGTCTGAAAAGATACACAAAATTGTAAATTCGTTGATATTTCCGTCAAAACGCTTACCCGTATTTAACAGAGAACAGCGACCGGTCATTATTATGTTATATGCTCTAATAGGGTTTCGTCATCTTTTTTATCAATGAGGGCCGAATGATGAACATGATGATCAGCGTAAATATAACTATCAATAACAACAACTGAAAATGAAACAAATATCAATTACAACCACTTGTTACTTACGCTTAGAAAGGACAACACTAGTGAATTTTTTCACGACTCAAAACAATAAGAATATGTTACCATACAAAACGGGACTCAAATCTATCAAGAGTAAAAAGTATACTCGTAAAATTTAAAACAATTTTTAGATCTAACGACAGTATCAATAATTCAAAATGTTATTTACATCACAAATATATTTTAGCTACTTTAAATGTATACGATTTGTACAGTACAATACAAATATAAAGAATATTCGTAGTATAGTGTACCGAGAAAAAAAAACAAGGAACACAATAAAATATATCATATATAATAAAATATATCAATAAAACAAAAGACGACCGTAGTGCTTAAAGAAACCTCCAGAAACCTTTAGGTTGATCGATTGATATTATAATAAAAAAAACATCGACTCCAAGGTGGTATACACTGAACAAACAAACAATATATATACATACATATAAAATGACGACGACGGTGTTTACAATATAAATAATAAATGAAACCGAATTGATATATTTCATATGTAAACTTTGCTATACACGATGGCGTCGTTGTAAAATCAATTTTCTCAGATCGCTACGTCATTGGTCGACTGTCATGCAGGCTAATTGTAAATATAATTAGTGCAACCGGGTCAGGATATATTCTATTTCATACTAGTATTCAAAATGATTACTTGATTAAACTATTCGAGAGTTCTAGGACATCATTAGGTCCTCTATATTCTGTTTTAAACACCTTGCAACACCATCGATCCGGACTGCACTTTACATTCTAAAAATAATTCTCTTTCCATTTCATAGAGAAAACCTTTTTCATATAAAATTCGTCATATTATTGATATGCATATATATATATATATTAATAAAAAATTAAATATTTAGCGAAATAATATTCAACACTGCCATTATCTATATATATATTCATATGAATATTATAGATTTATATATATAAATATAAATATATGTATATATAATTTGTATAAATATTTAATAATTGAAACCGATAAAACTCGTATATTTAAAGTAGCATATATGGTGTAAATATGTATATTTTTTTCAAGGCAGACATTGCATCAATCAATAATATCAAAACAAACAATATCCAATAACATGGAACAGAAATATATTCACGCCAGAGATGTTTCGATTTGATATTAATGTTCTTATATAGGCATTGTAACGTTCCCAGCAAATGAGATAAGGAATATATAGCAATCTTACCTTAATAAGAATAGAAGAGCGCACTTTACGGATCTCAATTTTCTTGTTTGCGTCTATCACTGTTGCACTATCAACGATTGGGAAAACAACACTTGCGCAGATGCAAAATGCATTTCCTATATTCACGTGGTAGGCTGACCAATAGCTAACTTCACCGACGATATGATATCCTGGTAATTTGTGCGATATCATACACTGTTGCATTTATTGCAAACCGACAACACTAAACCAACTTCACATTGAAATAAACTAGAGTGAAGTTAGGTCACATACAGTGCACTAATGACCTATTTGTGCATCCAGTCTAGGCTTTCCGCGCATGCCCTGTTTTCGACTAACAACTCCTTACTTTCTGGATGCCTAGTACAATGCGTTGCACGATGTGGCAACGCAGCACGAACGAGATGGAATGATGAATGATGATGAAAAGGCGATTCCGGCTATAACGTTCAATGGCGTGGATACATTTTTAGATGCACTATGCATATCAGTACTAGTTTTGGTTTAAATTACAATTATATTGTTATAATCCTGCTGCTATAATCAATACGATGACTGTAATTTTTATCAATAATTAGTATTCCAATCTAATTTCGACGAATAGAATTGGGTTCAATTTAATAAATTTAATAGACCGCCCATGATAAGGGGTATCACAACTTTCTTATTTTATAACGAAGTTATGGTATTTATGTTATATATTTGTTTATATTGTTTTAACCGGTTCTTCTCATTGCTATAATAGGAAGCATTTAAATAATTTAAGACCAGACTGTTGCAACAGTAAACTGTATGTGAAAATATTTGTAGGCTGACTATGTTTTTTTTTTAGTATTCTAAAGTAGGACGAGTTTTTCAAAATTATTCTTAATTAAAAAAAAAATGAAATTGGGATTCTAGTAAACATAAACTTTTAAAATTGTAAAAACAATTCTAAACAATTTTAAAAAGGCAATTTTTAATTCCTGTCTATAAAACTATAAATAATTCTATTTATATTTTTATTTGACTATATCAAAACTCTACAGACATGTTTTAAATGACTGCATCAATTATCTTCTTGATTCCGGGAATTTTATGTACAAGTACGGTTACGGGTCCAAATCTCTTGCGTGCACAACATACTTTCCATATTTACTTAATTTTTGTTTTTATAATTCATCTTGTTTTGGGCGGTGAAGGAACACCTCTTTAGGAAATCTGTATTTTTCATATATATATCCACCTGTATCAGTCAACCAGCATTGGATCGGCTTGGTGGTACTCCAACAAGTTGGCCAAACATTTTCTTAAAATAGAAGAGGAAAATTTTTGAGGTGAAAAATTTGTCAAATGTCAATCTAATTTGAAGTCCCGTACCATCACATTATTCAAATCAATCAATAATTGATTTCTTTTATTACCATGCACCTGCCTAACACCTGAACCAAATACAATGACACTATCAATTATATTTAATTAGCCCACTTAAAAAAAATAAGAAGTTTATCAAATAAGATGATATTTATCTTTTTCGAGTATGTATGTATGTTTCGCGATATGTTAGTTGGTTGTATTGTGTAGTTAAAGGTGATTTATTCACTTATTTGTCAAAACGACGCTTACTTTTAATATAATATAATAATCCCAACCCATATTATATACACAAACACACTCACAATTCAAAAAAAATATTGATTTCAAATATATATTTATTTAATTTAACTTTAAACTTAAAATTATAAATTAATATTTTATATATCCATTAGAGCAAACAGTTAAGGACTATTTAAACGCATATTTAACTTTACTTATATTTGAAAACATATGTAATTCCTAATTAAGCAAGGCAGGACAAATCGATTCGAATATGAAGACCGACTCATATCATTCGTATGTGACATGTATGTACGTATGCATAATATGGCCATATTTTTTTAAATAATTTATTTTAAAGGGAAATCTCATTCCCTGTTTATAATAAATACTAAAAATGTAGGACAAAAATCGCGTTTATTTATAATTTATGGATTTATGTATTTACGGTATCGTTTAGCTGGTGCCATCGAATGCTAGATATTATAAAGTTTAAAATCACAAACGGGACTGCTAAAATGCAGTTGCCGCCACTGTTCGGTGCAACAAAGACCTTCGTATGATTCCTGTTTTCCTAGTAAAAGTACTGCCCACGTTATGCCACATTGCAGTTGCCCTGTGCAAAGAAGTTACATTTTATTCGTGCGACAAATGCAATTTAAATGAAAAACTAAAGTTGTCAAAAAATAATTCATAATAATCAATAATTATACAATATCTCTTTCAAAGCTTTTAATTCTTACTTTTAAGACTAATTCTTAAGTAAGTTTAATCAATTTAATAATAGATACTAGTGATACCTAACAAACGAAATGTATTTATTTATTTTATAAATTAAATTGTATATTATATATTAATTTACTGAATGAAAGTTTTACATCATTCTGATTTTATTTTTTTCCAATTTTTTTATCAGTTAATACAATCCTGATGATATTCTCCTCTGCAATTTTCATTTTAGTTTGTAGTTGCATGTAGAATATTGTAACCTTAAAAAGTAATCTCTTCAAGCAACATGTTGTCCTAGTACCTCATTGCAATCTCAATGCAACTTCACTTTACTGCATGCACGCTGTTTAAGCGACAAGTCTCTATCAAATCAATTCCTATTGGCGGCAAGGTTTTATTCTATTAACCCACTTTATTTTTTAATAAGCAATAGTTTAGAAATATAATATAACAATAATTAATCAATTGAGAAGTATAATTAAATTTTTGGTCACAATATAAATTATTAATTTGTATATAATTCAAATTAATCTCGAAAATGTTTATAATTAATTGTTATTAAGTAGGTATAATAATATGAACAATATTGTGAGATAACAAGATTAACTTTATTGAGATATTGAGCGGAGCCGTAATTTTTTATATTATTTATCTTTCGGCAACAGAATATTTTAAAGCAAACGGCATATTCGCTGCCTATTTTAAATTAAGAATGTAACTGTCGCCTTTGTAATGCCAAAAAAATATAATATTTTATTTTTATTATTTTTTATTGATGCCTCAAGATGCCTTTTTAGGTCAGGGAAACGAATAAAAGGACGGTTCAATCGAGAAATGTTGACATTCTAGGCAGATAGATAATATAATTTTGATCTGATTAAATGAAATTCCCAATAATAAATAAGCTAAATAAATTCTTATCTGAAGATTGGAATTAAGAACAAAACAATAAATTTTAGTTCAATAATTGTGTAAAGAAGATAGATGACAACGAGAATTATTTATTTTTTAAATTATTATGCATATTGCTTTCATTTCGCGCGGACTTGCACACAAACAGGACAAAGTACACATGACAGACAAAATATTCTCATAATAATTTTTACTCCCTAATAATCAATACCTCGAAGCGTATATTAAAAAAAAAAGCGCGCGTTCACCGGTCACGGAGAAATTGACTTTTCGGCGGGAAGTTTGGATTCTTCGGACATACTATATTTGAGTCATAGAAAATATGCCGCCGTTCTCGTTGGTTTTGTTATTAATTATTATTGAAAGTCATTAATGTTAGTATTGATTGTTATATATACCCCTGCGATTCTGTTCGCCTATTACATCAATGCACTTAAAATTGCACTGCCGTTGAAGAAAGTGAAAAAAAGTTTGAAAAAACATACACAACCAGAGGGACTTTCTAACGGATGTTGTTTTTTTATTAATCTATCAATTTTGCATAATTTGCAAAATATAGGCAAATAAATAACAATTCAAACATAATTTGAATTCACAATTATTTAAAAAATAAAAAAAAAATTACGATTTCGGTTAGTTGGATTTTCTTTACGTGCATATACATAGTTATTTGATTGCAACCTAGTGCATTCTAGTACTAGGAAATCAGACTTCCACTAGAGTTAGCATGTCTTAGTACATTGATAGCTATTGTATATATATAGATCCTTCTCTATTTAAAATAAAAATTCAGAGTAGTTAATGCAAGTTAAAAGTTAAGTTTAAAGTTAAGTTATACATTGCTAAAAAAAGCTTGAAAAAATTGCCTTTAAAGAAAATTAAATGCATAATATTATATTTATAAATTAATATTTTTTAAAAGTCAATAGATAAATATTTTTGACATTTAACCCTTAGTAAAAATATATAACAGAATTTTTGTTTTGCCTAAAAAATTAACTATATAAATAAATTAAATATCTGTCCAGCCCACCTGTTTGGATGCCTTCAGTAATTTTAACTTTCGGCAACGTATCACAGCAATGTGGTAGAAAATAATACAATACTAGTAATAATTACAATTATTTGAGACAGATACGACATTTAAAATAACATTAAAACTCGGTCCAAACGTGACATCGTTAAGTGATATTTTATAGTCACGTAATTCACAGTCTCAGAGTGTAAAAACTTCTAATTGATTTCTCATCCCACTAGTCTTAATGTACTAGAGAAAGAGCGATCGGGATCCTGAAGAATTAAAAAAAAATTAAAAATTAAATTACCTTACCTAATTAGTTATTAATAATTATTTATTTAGACAGATCTTGTATTTTTAAAGATATTTAAGATATTTTTAAAGTAAAATAAAATTATTAATAAAAAACGCACAATAATAAAATCTACAATGTATCCTTAATCCCGGGAAGTGAATTAAGTAAGACCACAGAAAACGTTTCTATATCTAGTTGCAAGGTATATTGAAATGTAAATTTATTGAAATCTATTGAATTGTATAAGTAGATTGCTTTATGAAACAGCTACCATATCTATTTAATCTGAAGCTTAATATGAGCACGGGTAGCGAATCATTGACGCACTATGTTCACCTACAAGAAGAATTAAATGCAAAGAAAAGAGAAAATAATTATGTCTTGCTCATATGCCAGTACACTATTAAATGAGTTATAATACTTTAATTTCAATATATTTACAGAAAAAAAAAAAATTGATTAATAAAAAAAAATAATTATAAAATATAAAACATGGACTATTTCTTTATCTTTAAGTAATAGTTTTTTTTTAAAGTTTAATTTTTAACAATTCAACTTGTGTACAAAATTGTGTATTTGGTTCTATTTATTAAAGCGGGAATTCGCATTTAATAGGGAATACGAAACACTCTCTGTGATATCTGTTCTCCTAGTAAGTACAGTGCAGTTCGTTGCAACATTGAATCGCAGCAATTTTCTTGCGAGATGCATTTTGCAAAATTCGTTCACAGCTTTCGTTATTTATTTTTTTTATATTGAAAATTATTTGTGATTAAATTAAAAAAGGGTTAATAATGTAATATTTATCTTTTAGTATAATATTTATTGTATATGTAATGAAATTATTTATTTAAGTTAAATTAAACAAAATGACGATCAGGGCGAAAAAATAGTGCCTTTAATTAAGTTAATCAATAATTTACTTTATTTTTTAAATAATTGAGGTTTGTGAAATGTTTAAAATTCTTTTAAAAATATAACTTACAAATTTAAATTTTTCATCGTAGTATAAAAATAAATATAATTAGCATGTTAATAACGTTTTATTTAAAAAAAAAAAAACTAATTTTCTCCGAGGCAGACTTTTTTAGAAATAACAATGACTTTATTGACTGTATACAGTACTGTACATAGAAAATTAAAATTATATCATCTATTATCTAATTAAAATTATAATATAATGAATGAGTTGTTTAACTTTGTGTAGCAAATAAATAATAATTAGCCACAGTCACTTGGGAATTATCGTATATATAGACAGAGATTTAATTAAATAACCAATACAAACAACACACACTATCTCAAATACTTTATCCATTAGCTGCATACATTGTTGCAACATTGTAAGAGCAAGTACTAAGCTAACAGAGCCACAGTAGAGCTATTCGCCTGCAGTATACAGTTAAATGATAAATGACAATATGTGGCAAGGATTGCAACATTGTATATTTTTTTTTATAAATATATTTATTTGTATAAAAAGAAAAATCAAAACAATTATTATCGAAATTCAATATGCCATACCAAGTTTTAATCAAACAAAAATAAAATTAAAAATCAGTTTCTTAACAATGTTTAGTGAGTTAAAAACTAATTTAGAAGAAACTTTAGTATACTAAGCGTATATAATGTAGTTCTTAAGGGTAACTTAATAAGGTAACAGCCGCCAGACGACCACTGACTCACCGCATCGAGTGAACCGATTCGTAGAACATTTGCTTAATATTTTATATACTTTGAAATGACTAATATGATGACCACGTTAACAGAAATCTAAAAACCATCATCTTGATCGTCTGGTGGTTTTAGGCTACGGTTTTAGGCGTGACGTCACACTAAATTTAATATTTAGCTCTCAAGAGGACATATACACTCCTGTATTTAGAAAAAAGTATTTTTAAAATAAATGGTGTTGGGTATCAAATGAAAGGACTCAATTCGTACAATTCAAATTACTATGTCACTTCACGGAGTCATTTTTACTATAATAATTATTTCATTGTGTGCAATGAAATTACTTACATAATGTGTAAAACTCCTAATAATAATTTACTGGGTCTAAATCACTGCTTTGTTTTCATGAACTCAATAATGACGCATGTACCTACTCATTTGTGAAAAATTAAATTAAATAAAACTATTGATAAATGGTATTTCATCGTTAACGATCTAGAACGTTATAGAAAAGACAATTTTAAGCACATCACAGTAGTATGATATGTTATATGATATACATAGACATATGATATCCACAAATTAGTTTTATTAGGATCGATTAACTTATTTTTGACACTATGTGCCAGATCCCCCTACATTGCTTATTTAACTAAAATGCAAAGATGAGTTGTAATACATATAATAAAAAAATAAAACAATTTGTTATTTTCTTTTGATGTGATATATTATATTAAATAAAGTAATAAATCTTATTTCAAATAATCACTACGTATTATTGTTCGTCAACTTAATTGAAAAATATCGCTATAATTATTTCCTTAACAGCAGTAATCTGCATTTAAAACAGGCATTCCTATGTCAATCGCATTTTTATTTAATAAGACCTCCGCGAAAACACGTGACAAGACTTGATGGGAATATATATAGTAATGTATTTTTAAAATACGGAATAATCATATTAATAATAGTATCACGAGATAATGTACTACGTGACTTAACGAAGTCATTTTTATAATAATTATTATTTGATTGTGTGCAATGAAATTACTTATATAATGTGTAAAACTCCTACTGTATAAAGTGTTTACTAATTTTCAGATTATTTTATGGGAAGCAACACAGGATGTTTAAGTTATTATAGTTATTTTTAAGTCACCAAATAGACATTGGTAATTCTTAAATTACGTTCATCAAAAAAGGCTTAGACAAGATTTCTGCAGCAATTTCGTTACTAAGCGAGAGATGTTACTCGCTTACTTCGGTGCCCGGTGGGCAAAAAAGGGTAGGGATCAACAGAATTTTAAAAAAATGGTAACCTATAACCATGTTGATTGGTCACAGTCTAATACTGATACGTTCAGTACTTTTCCCATGATTGAACCACAAACAAAAAAAAATATCTGTACATATTATAAAAAAGTCGCTTCCCGCCGTCTGTACGCTTAAACCTTTTAAATTACACAACTGATTTTAATGAGCTCTTCATCAATCTAATTATCGAAGGTTTACATGCATATTATAGTAGAGATAAGCCGAAAATTTAAATTTTTGGAAAAACAATAATTTTCCTTTTTGTATTTGACCATCAATCTAACAGTTGTACCTATATGTAACCTTATTGTACTCGAGTGTAGCCAGGATGAGCA
This sequence comes from Vanessa tameamea, assembly GCF_037043105.1. NCBI lineage: Eukaryota > Metazoa > Arthropoda > Insecta > Lepidoptera > Nymphalidae > Vanessa > Vanessa tameamea. Next base: position 14,545,154 of record NC_087341.1, read on the forward strand.
GCTAGTATATCATATAGCAGAAGTATAGTACATGTGCAACACAAACACAAGGGAGGGACTTACCCCCAAAATGCGCCAATAAAAGCTTCAAATCAAAAAGTAACCAAAGAGAATTAAGTTATCAATATGGAATTAAATTTATTCGCTGCTTTAATAATATATTCATTTGTTATCAAAAACGTAGTTCATTGCCTTTTAAACAAGGTTGATGTCTAACAATCGTTTATAAATAATAATGTCAATAAGAAATAAACAGCCTCAGAAGATATTAGCACGTCGGAATGTGCGAAAAATGTGCATGCTGACAAAAAGTGAGCCAAAATGTAGTCGTAGTTATTTTAGTAATTTAGTCATCAGCACGAAGCACGAAATTGTAAAAAGTACTCTAAATGATTAGGTATGAAGATTAAAAGGTTCTATGTTTAGAGTAATTATGAACATAATAAATTGAAAATCATGTGTTTTTCATTATTACCCTTATTTTTTTTAATTATAAACAACGTGGTATACATGTAACAAGTTTCTCAAGATTTGTTCCCTTCAAATAATTTCCAATAAGTTTATTTATTCTGGTTTAGTTTAGTCCTACGAACATCAGCCATTGATCTGTTCTTACTACTCGGACTAGTCGTACAAGCTCCAAGTATAATAAAAAGAACAAGGGACATTTATATTAGTTGTTTGCGCATTGACAATGTAAGAAAGAGATGTTTAATATTTATAACAGTGCCAACATACCAGGTGGTAGTAGTAGTTGGCCCATTTGCCAATCTGCCTACCTTTTATAAATAATAAAAAGTGCCTAGCAGCATCCACGAGGCGGTCGGCAATTATATATATTATTGTGTTATATATAAATATTTATGTTGTAATTTAATATTGATTAACTTCGTATTCATAATATTTATGTATGAATATTTTTTATATTTCATTGACATATAATGATAAAAAAAGCATTTTTAGTTTAAATTATAATAATAAGTAAAATTGTAAAATTTAAAGTAAATTAAAGTAAACGTCAGATAAACTTCAAAAATAATTTTAGATCGAATTTCACAGAATTTCATCCGATATCATTTTTTTTCACCGATCAGCACCAAATGGATTTTATTACTCAAATTTAGACAAAGCTTTGATGTTTTTTTAAATGTTTTTAAATTATCTTTATCGTAATTTCAAGTAATATTATCGTAACGTTGCGCATCATATAATACATTACATCCATTACTCCACAGTGCGTAGGAAGTTAAGCGAGCAAAAAATAGATTGTCCAATGATTCGTCTCTAAATAACACCTTACGTTTTTGTACCTTTCCATTATACAAGATCATACAATTATAACCTTCCATACACGGAACGCTATTTTAAATAAAATCAGGACAAAAAACTTATAAAAATAATTAGCAATTAGCTTGAGCCACGTTAAATATCAGAAAGTTTTTTATGCGTTTTTTTTTTATTTTATTATATCAGTAGGCGGACGAGTAAATGGTAACCACCTGATGGTAAGTGGTCACCACCGCCCATAGACAATGGCGTTGTAAGAAATATTAACTATTCCTTACATCACCAATGCGCCACCAACCTCGGAAACTAAGATGTCACGTCCCTTGTACCTGTAGTTACACTGGCTCACTCACCCTTACAAGCCGGAACACAACAATTCTGAGTACTGCTGTTTGGCGGTAGAATATCTGATGAGTGGGTGGTACCTACCCAGATGGGCTTGCACAAAGCCCTACCACGAAGTATGTATCGTATCAATTTTATTTCGTTTATTTGGTAAATTAATTCACTATAATATTGTATTTGACAGTTGAGTTCAGAGACAACATTATAATCTTTAGGTATGATATGGTAGATATAATTGTTTTTATATTTTTACAAATGATCATGAGTTTAATACGTTTTGATTATAATTCTATACCCTTATTTGGATATCGCTAGCAATAACGAAACAAATAAAATAACAAATTTTTACTACCCAATGATGTGACGTCACTATTAGGTTGGTCGGCAACCTGAAATCCACATCGGGCCCTCGAGATAATATACCTAATTAAATTATTCCATTTTTTGCAACATTACCACCTACACAATGAGGGCCACTTACGAATGTTTTAAGGACACTTCCTCGTTTATGGTAGAGGAAAAAATACAACTTACCTGTTTCCTGATCATGACGTGACTGACGCGTCCGCGTACACGCACCGAGAGCACGTACTCGCCGGGGTGCGTTTGTGATTCGCGCACTAAGAACGACCCGTTCCTGCCTTTCTCCATCATCAAATGCTCCGCTTCTTTCGCAGACATGATTCCATGGTACCATCTGAAATAGTCATTTGTCAGTAAATTGTGTTCTTTCATAAAGTGTTTCCTGTTTATAATTGAAATTATAGTGCTACCTCTATCCTGGCACTTTGTACTTTAACAACTTACAATGATACCAGTACACATTATTCCAATCATCGTAACGACCAACGACTGCACTAGCATTATATATATTAGCGTTATGGAACATCCAATAACGAAATGACTACTCGAGGATGTGGTGTGTGCATCATAAAATTCATCAAAAGATATATATCAAAAAGTGTAAATAGATGTAAGCAAATACATTTTTGTTGCGACATGTTTTTGTGCAAGGAAATTACTAATCATGTTCTTTTAAATATGGCTACATGTGTCTCTGCGAGTGCTGAACGGTTCGTAAGTTTGTTTTTAATTACAAAAAGACACTGCCGGATTTCTAAAAGTATTTTTGAAAAAACAAAGAATAAATTTATTTAACTGGAAATTAAATAACAATAACCTATTACAATCTACTGACGATTCCACATCGATTTGTCATAGTCTCATATCAGTAAGTTCAGTAGTTTTCACGTGATTAATAAATATACATATGTATATATCAATATATGTTGGTTTTTTTATAATTATAAAGTCTCTATAATCATTTCATTCATCTATAATCATTCATCGATTTGGTTCAGAATATAAAGTTAACATGTCAACATACTTAGAGACACATTTAATGTATAAATTAAGAAAACTTCAAGTCGGTCTGTAAGATTTTCATTCTATTAAATATTGATTAGCTTTATATTTAACTTAATTCATCAACGTTCACCGTTTTCGTAATGAAGATTTTGATAACTTATAGATTAGATCTTATCATTTGTATTTGTTTTGTGCGTATGTTTTATTTTTTATTGAATAGATTATAGAAACTATTCACTCGTAAATTACGAGAAAATATCCACAAATGAGGGTAGAAAATAGTCTCTCTAAACGATACTATTCAACAGTTTATTTAAACAGCGTACTTTTGAGGACTTACCTATATTTCATATAAAAATATTTGAGAGCAAAATATCTAACATGTCTAAGCGGTGTTCATGTATAAACAGACTTATTTGCCCTGCTTTTGACTAACAGCGACTTCATTTCTGTTTAGGTATTGTAAATATTCAAACATTATATTTGTTTGTACATCAATGCATATTTTCGAAGTCTTTTATTTTAATTCAAATTAAGTTTTAGTTGCCGCTTATTCAATCTAGTTATCTGGTAATAAAGAAAAAAAAACTAGTAGAAATTTATTAATACCTAATAATCGTTTGTCCCGACTGACTATCACAATAAGCACACATGACACACAGCTAATAATTACTGAGTCTAGAAAGCTAACATTTGAAGCATAGGTTTATTTTATTAAATAAAAATCAGACAAGAAAACACTTTTTTTTTAATTTGAAATACATTAATACATTCATTGTCAAAAACTCCTTAGACTTTTTTAATAAATGTTACACGTACAATATAACAGTTTAATTTTTTTCTTATAAATGTTGTTTAGAGGGCGTTGAGTTAATCAGTGCTGCCTTGTTCTTCGTCTGTCAATTTAAATGTCAAATTAATAATGTCAGAAAGAGAATTATTAAAGTACAGTATTTAAATTTAGTTTGTAAAAAATGTTTATAAGGTCGTTAATATTTATTATGACATTGGAAAATGAGTTTTATACTTCTTAATATAAATCCCATTTTCCAATATAACCATTTTGATGACTTAGTGTTTCTACCTTTCCAGTACTTCCTACGACGATATATGCAATAATTTTCACGATTATTTCCATTACATTACCATTTTAATAATCAAACTGATTTATAATATGATTTTCTCACTTGTAACATTAATCGGATTCAATGAAATCGTTTTAAATTGTACGTAATACATGAAATATATTATAAATCGTTCGGTGTAATACTTGTCAAATAAAAATAATAATTGTAAAGAGTAATCGTTAATTGACAACATCAATAAGAAATAACTTTGCAACTTCCGCGGAAAATAATATTGATTGCAAACTACCGCAATATTTCCTGCTACGTTGAGCAATTTCACTATTACGTATTATTAGGGCGCATCGCATCGCTGATGCATGGTTTTTCCAAAGACTAATGACGGGTAGCGCTTGGAGCCATCCGAATATTATTGTAATTACATTAATTGATTCAACGAAATGACTACTTAAAGGTACCTTCAAACTTTTTATTAAAAGATCTACTACAGAAACAAAGAGAAGACAAAACAAAAATCAGTATAATGCTATGACATTTCGATTTAAAAAAATCTTAAATATTTAATCATATTAAACAGCTTCAATGTTAACTAGTTGCGTAAAACTTAATGTTATAATTAATTCTTGTTATTTTCTGTGGGAACGCTGATCAATTCTTTACGCTTCCTTTTATATCAATTTCATAGTAATAAATAATGTTTTTTAGCTCCTTGCTTACATTACATTGCCTATTCAACTATTAATTTATCTAGTGTTACGTAATTTCTATTTTTAAATACAAAGTAAGTAATTATTTTTATAGAAATTATACAATAAACATTTGTAAATCAAAACAGTTAAAAAAAAAACAATCGCGTGATGAATTCGCGCATGTATTCCAACAGCATTTATGTATGTACATGCAAAATACTACAAACCGGTCCCACTCCTCACACGCAGGTGATTGACACCACATCCGCTCGAAGCATTCGACATTCATCTTTAATCTGAATGATATAAAGATCAATTCATCCGACATAGTATAGAACAACTAAACCATTTATAACCAAATTTTCACCTTTGCTTCTGTTTACATAACTTGACATATATTAAGGCAAAATTTTACGCTATTTTTTTCTTACATAATTTTTTTATAATTAATAAATACCTTTTATGTGAATTAAGATTTATTAACGAATGTGTCAATATTATTTCTAAGTAATTCTCATTACATTATTTTGTAGAAATAACAGTAAAAACAAGCCAATAAATGGGTGATTAAGAGCCCGTTAAAGAAAATTATTAGTTTATTTACAGCGTGTTTACTTCAATCCTGATATAAACAATGCCTCGTTAATAATAAATATAAAGTCCAGGTTCGAACGGACGTACGTTCACATGAAGTAAAATATTAGTACAATATCCTAATGAAAGATTGAACTACCTGTATAGTTTATTTACAGTTACTCTTTGTAATATGTTTTGTATCGAATTCAACAAAACTTTAGAACGTACCTACTTACTATAAAATTGTAGTTTGCTTACTGCTTATATTACAACCCAAAAACACACTCAATTTTGAAATTTAAAAGAGTTGACGCTGTAACTATTGTTTGTAAATGTTTTTTTTTTTTTTTTCATTTAATCATACGTGTGCCATTAAGCATACCTGTCATTGTTCTTTGTAGTTCTTTTGAATTGAAATTAACAATTACAGTAACATTGATCACTCTGATAGAATCAATCATTGTATCTACACGAGACGTGAGGATAAGCTTATAACGAAAAGTTTCGGACTCCGCAAAGTCAGTCTTGGGGCAAGGTATTAGTTTCTATAAAAAAACCGCAATTTTTTTTACACTTTGCCGATTCATAAATTTAAATCATTTGTATACATTAATAAAAAACGATATATATATTAATTATATTAAACCAACATAACTTTGTATTTTAAGTATTGGCCAAAGAGTAACTACTAAATTTCTGGCCGGTTCTTCTCGGTAGAATCTACATTCCAATCTATTTAAATAGTTTATTTTGATTTTGAAATATTTGCTTTAGTTATAATTGCTTTTGTGGTGCAACACTGTTTATTATGAAACGGTTTCAGAGTAGGTGTTAATAGTATGGTAACGTGACAAAGGAAATCGTAACTTTTATCTAAGAAGGATACAAACGTCACTGAGGGTAATAAACTTTGCAATTCTTAAACAATACAAACTCATTGATTTCTAGTAATTTATATTACCCGCATACTGTTTTAAGTCAAATTAATTTACGTCACTAGTGTCTAACATTTATTAAGTATATAAAACTACGTATTATAAGTAACTTTAAAATTCAATATTCAATTAGATTTTTGTAATATTAACTTGAAAAACACGATACATATAAATTAAACTTTTTATTGTTTTGTAGTTTCGATATTGAACTGAACACTTCTAGGTATTCTAAAAACTTGATGACTAATTCGTATATTGGGTGTTTCCCTCACGAGATACGCATCTCAATATTCCATGACATATACAGGTAGGAATAGGTATTGCGTGCCTTTATTTATTTTAAACTTATTACGTTTTGCATTCTTCAAAAATATCACCTATTGTACATATTATTCCAAATAAAGTAAGTACATCAAAATGAGTAATCATGGTTAGTAAGGGCTGATTGACCATTTATTATTAATAATTACATGGAAATATGTAAGTATTTATTCGTCAAGTACAAATAAGTAGTTACAAAATCATTTTTATGTACGTTGCAAATGATTTTTCATTACCGAGAATTGTTCTAATTCAAGTGCGATGGCAATAATACCGTATAACACTTACTTAACGTTAAAAATTTAAATCGATTGAAAGAGTTGATTAAGACTTATATATATACAGTATATATGTTATATATACTGTAATAGCTAATAAATACTGTAATGCTATGTATATAACACCAAAATAATAATATTATCGTACTTTCAAATATGTTAAAGCATACATTTCGTTACTACACACCGTGTGTACTTGTTTAAAGTTGATATCATAATTTGTTTTCGAGATATGCGAGACAACTTTGACATTCAAGAACATAATATAATGTACATAAATATTTTTTGGTATTTTAAAACGAACCACAGAATCGAAATCAACAGATTGCAAAAGAGTTACTTCGGAATTTGATCTTACAAAATGGGAAACTAATAAGTACCTATTTATTTGCATACGATGATCAAACATGTCTTAAATTTAAGGTCGGTTTAAGGAGTAATCGGAAATGCAAGTAAATCTGTCAGAGTTACGAGAGGCAGAGATGAATGAGGTGCTCGAACGGCCTCCGGGCCGCCTCCGCGACCTCCGCTGTTTCGTCACGAATACCACATTGCCAACTGACCACATTAGGAAGTAGATGTGTCTATTTATTTTGTCATACTATTTCGTCACATACTAACATAATCCGACCGATGTAATAATAAACTTTATAACATATATTAACATCTTGCTTTGCTCATAGTATCATTTACGTTCAAAGTTAACTCGTGAGAATTATATTAAATAGTTGTCGCGTTTCTAGATTATTTTTATTTAATAAACAATAAATTAAATAAATTATAAATATGACTAAACATACATCTAATAAAATATTAATTACACGTTATTTATACAAAACGAATAATATTCCGACTACACGCTGACATCGGCGTTTCTTATAAGTACATATTATATGTTTGAATTCATAGTTATTATAATCAAGTATTTAATAAATATGCATGATATATTAAACTGTAATAAGACAGTACGCATAAATATATTATAATCAATTTTAAGCACGTCAATCGATCTGTCCTTATATATTAAATGGATTCTTCATGGTAATTACAGTATTTATTTGAAGTACAGGATTTATTATCGTAGTCGAGGATTAAAACGGAGTAAACGACATTTAGCATTCATCGCACAGCGCACAATTGATGCACATAATTACATCAGTATCAAAAATAATTCTTGTATCATCGAATGATTCTCAATCAGAAGAGAAGTCTGTAAGAAAGAATTCGAAACTCACCGCAGGACATGATCGTGATTTATCAGTCAGTAATCTGCGACATTAACCATGATAATTATAATAATCAAAGGATAAACGCGTCAAAATTGCGTATCGTATTGTTTTAGGAGTGAAAAACGAATTGCGTCATAAGTTTTTACAGAATAGCACTGTTTAATAGGTGAATTACGAGAAATAATATATACTAATATAATCAATGCGAGAGTAACACTGTCTAGTATATATATTACGCATTGACGAAAAAACAAGGTTCGAGTTTGATGAAATTTTATATGAAGTAACCTTAAACCCCAATGGAGTCCTACATTAGGCTTCTTACCTTCTAGGCTACTTTTATACCTAACACGTGACGACCACCACCTAAGCTGCGAGAGAAGTTGCGAGCGACAACTTGTTTTGAATAAATGTGTAATACGTCCTGTATTACGATTATATAAATAGATATTGGTTTATATTTAACTCTTGATCAATATTATATCTTAAATATTATTTCCGATATTGTATCATAATTACAAATAATCTAATCATACAATCATATATTTGTAACAGAATATTATTACGATATGAGAAAAACAATCAAAAAGGTAACAAATACACCGGTTAAAGCATCTACTTCTCTTATAATAGCAGAATCAACTTCAAATATTTGCATACACAAAACTTGATGTAGAAAAGTTTTGAGTCAACCATTCTAATAATAATATACTTATTTGTGTGGTAAACAAAACCAATTAGCAAAATACCTACAGAAGACGAAACGTCATATCACGAAATATTTTTATTTCGTATAGTTAATACAGTCTAACTTTATACGATACAAAAATAACAGCCATTAAATAAATTCTCGTATTTAGACTAAAAAGTTAGATTGAGTAATGATAAAGGTGCGCAGCATTATTCACAGGACTCACTTTTTAAGCATGAAAGCCTTGCTCAGTTCTTTCAGCACGGTGGAGACGATAGCACCAGCGGCGGGGACGGCCAGCACCGAAGCGTCCATGCAGGCAGATAGCGCGGCGGGGGCCAGCACCCCCAGCCGGCTCAGCCTCGGGCTATCCTTCGACATCACTTAATCTCACGAAAACACACAAGTCTCAAGTTCTGTGTAAAACGCACGACCGTAACCGCAAAGCGATCTGCTTCGCGCGCTGTTTCAAACTCGAATGCGCACTTGTCGCGGAACGCGAACTCACTGAGCTGCTCCTGTCATCTTATGATACGTAAGATTACTATCCCTTAATTGATTAAAGCTCCTGAGAGCCTGACACGTTTGTACGTTTGTGGAATTTGTGTTAATTATTATTTAACTTACTCAGATAAAGTGATTCATAATTGATGTTGTATTCAGTTATTTTATATCGTTTTTAAATGATAATAACATTAATATTGATTGAGTTTGTGAATTGTTGTGAATATACCCAGTACATCTTAACAGCTTACAAATATACTTATAATACATGGAACGAACTTCAAATAAGTTAAAGTTGTTAAAACTATTTACACATTTAAATATAAACACTTTAAATTAAAACCATTCAAAATCAAAACAGTTTTTATAATTATAATATGGTCATTTATATTATCATTACGGAATCAAAAGGAAGTACGAATATTAAGCACTTAATTTATTATGATTAGGTGCGCAATATTAACACATATTTTATATGGCAGTAGGGCTTTGTGCTACCCCTCTGGGTAGATCAACCCACTCATCATATATTATACCGCAACAATACTTAGTATGATTGTGTTCCGTGAGAAGGGTGGGCGAGCCAGTGTAGCAATAGACAGTGTAACTACACCAGAGGCATCTCAGTTCCCAAGTTTGGTGGCGCATTGGCAATGTATTTCTTAGAATGGTGAACAATTACCATGTATGAATTTACGTTGACTACCAGCGACATTTAACCGACCGCCCATCTATACTATAAAAAACTTGCCTAATCCAAACTGACTTATAAAATTTATGTCTCATTTACACATACCTACTTATTTCATTGTCATTAGTCAGCTGCAAATTACTACCTGTTTGTTTGCGTAATGCGTCACGTACAAGCTCATCGGAAAATAATGAAAGCAATGCATAAAATACTATTAAACGAGGGGTGAGTATATATTATTATTATAAGATCCGATTACTCTTACGTTATTTTTCCTGGGACGCTGGCCATGTATAAGTTAGGGGGAAATTCTACTAACTTTTTTACCTACTAACATTTCGATCCAACTTCGAAAATTTCTCACAAAAATAAATTTTAGCTTATTCGTTACTGAGGGCCAATTCTACTTATTCATATCTTTTACGATACGATACAATCGAACCACAACTAAATCGTTGGCTACGATTAAGTTTCGATTCAATGGTGATAAAGTGACATTTTTTTAGTAAAATTGCTGATCATCTGACCATCAGTCGGCTAAAACGTAAGTAGATTTACTATCATTACATTAGCAGCCTGTAAATAAGCCTAAGGCCTCCTCTCCCTTTGAGGAGAAGGTTTTGGAGCATATTCCACCACTCTGCTCCAATGCGGGTTGGTGGAACACACATGTGGCAGAATTTCTTTGAAATTAGACACATGCAGGTTTCGTCACGATTTCCTTCACCGCCGAGCACGAGATGAATTATAAACACAAAATAAACCCATGAATATTCAGTGGTGCTTGCCTGGGCTTGAACCCGAAATCATCGGTTAAGATGCACGCGTTCTAACCACTGGGCCATCTCGGCTCAATCTACATCACATACCTAATAATAACATTAAATGTTCCCAAGTTTCAATTTTGCAATGCTGCAATGCAGGCTTTTAAAAAATCGATTATTTTTTATTGAGAAAGCAGACGATATAATAAGAAAATAAAAACCATTCCTTTAACAAACATTCAAAAAGACCATCAAACCCGTAGATCAAACACGGACAAAACGTCTGCAGAGATCAGGAGGTTATCATAGAAAAAAAAATTATTACTATAAGATTAACGTGCTTTCGACCATAGTATCTTGTACCAAATATAAAATCGTTTACTTGATGTTAGAGGTTGAAGCCCGTCTGGGTTGCTTAAGTCTTCTCGACGGGCTTGCACAACCCGTCATCAGACCCACGATTCAGATATTCTACTGCCCAACAGCTATACAAAGTATTGTTCTGGTTTGAATGGTAAGTTAGTAAGTGTAACTAAAAGAACAAAAGACTGAACATCTAAAGGCATCATGATTGGTGGCACGTCGGCGATGTAAGGAATTGTTAATAAAATAAAGGTTTTTTTTTCAATTGATAAAGTAAAAAAACTTCCTACTTCATGGTGAATGATTTATTTCAATGTTACGATTACAAGAATTTTTGTCATTCTTCTTAAATGTCTTATTTTTTTTTTTATTTATAGATAAAAAATTCAATAGTAAAAAAGACGGCTAGTATCCATGCATCATCATCTATAATTATTAATTTACTTTAGCCGATTTCTATTCACGCTATCGCATGTTGTGCAAGAAAAGATTATGTTAACTTGATTTATTTAACTACGCAGAATACTTTTGAGTTTTTACGTTAGTAAAAAGGAGCGGATTCTGTATAAAATATCATGTGGCTATTATGACCAGTATTTAAGAGAGCAGATTCCAAGGTCAGTCGTCCAAAAACCTCTGTAGCAGCCGGTGTTCCAGCGCTTGAACTGTCTGCGTTCTTGTGACATTGCCCTCATATTGATTATGAGAGGGTTCACTATTCTTCATTCATACCGGCCGACCTGACCAAAAACGACGGCATGGAACATATCACTAGAAATGTACAAGTACCTATGTATTTCAGCTCGGCTTAAGTTAAATGACACAAGTAAGAAAATGATTACAAATATTTTTGTGCTCAAACGTAAATTTTAGGGTCCTTGAGTAAGTAAATCGATATTATATGTAACGCGTCACACGTGTCATTGGAACGAATATATAATTACTCCAAACAAAGCTGTTTGCATTGATGAGCTGTTGTTACTGCACGTACTAACATCGTACGGATGACAAACAGCTAATTGCACACTTTTCAGGTTCAATCTAAACCATCCAGGGACCTACTCAAACATACACAAATACAATAAAATTGATCGATCCATTAAGGAAGAGTTCAGTGACATACACGAGTATATAAAAGTTATATTCTTATATATAAAGATTATACAAACAATTACCTACATAAAACCTTTCATCCCCTGCTTATAAATTATAAAACTTATAAGTTATCATAGAAGATTGAACAATAAAAACTTGACAGAAAAAATTATGAAGTCAAAAACGTTTCAAACATAATTTCTTACGTCGTAAATTTGAACGGTGACTTCCATCGACGCGTTCAAAAAAGCTTAATGAGCAATTATATTTCACCGCATCCTTTCAGTGACGCACTTGCTATGTGCCGGGAATACTTGATCGGTAAATCTTACAATAACAAAGGATAGGTGAGGCCTTATACAGCGAAACGGAGTCATCTTCCTAGAGGAAGGTCGACGAGAACAAAAGTCACGTAGACCGGGCACGCTCTGAAGCGGCCGCTCTGTTTTATTTCCTGGTCGTTTTGGAGGTTACGTGCGAAACTTTCTCACGAATCAAATATTATTTAAGTATATAAAAACAAAATATATATCTTCATTATTTTGGGGCTAAGCATGTATAATATTTCGATGTATAACATTTTTTTACCAATAACTTGCGAAAGCCTTGGTGGATTTCCTCAAGGTATCATAAATTTCGTCAAGTTTAAAGGAAAAAATTAATAAAATTTTAAACGCAATTACATATCACTTTATAAAGTCATATACTTCAAAATAATATAAAACATTGATATTATAATTACGTATTCGCTTTGATAATGATTAGTCTCAACAGTATCTTCACAGTAATCATTTGAAGTAGGCAGTCGCCACTTCAACGCGTGTTTACGTCAATGTATAATAATAGTAATTGCACTTGATCGAGGAAGTGTTTATAAAGTGAAAGCAAAAGAGCTTAAATAATGACAAAACCCCACCTTTACCGGTCATTTATACAATACGTATAAACACGTTTTTATTATCGACTTCGAATCTTAACTAATTAAAACTGACAGTATATACCAAATACGTGTAGCATAGCAATCTGACTAATGAGGCACTTGATATAAGTGATCACCACAGCTAAATTCACATTGACATAGTAAGAAATATTCATCTTTGCTTAGATCGTCGTGTTACTAGTTATACTGGCTCACTCACTCTTCAAACTAGGACACAACTACGCTAGATTATGAGAATCTGGTCTGCTTAGGTAGATTAGGTAGTGTTTGGGTATAAATAAATATAATATTTAATAATTTAATATAATTGCTTTCATGTAACTTTTCATATAAATAACGGGTAATACCCGATATCAATTTACAAGTACTTTGTATTTGAAAACGTGACTAGATATTATAAGCACACAGACATAATCTAATAGCTACGAAACACACAAGGTCCTTTTTAACATCAAAAATAATGTTATTGTTTGTCGCTAGAACAACGTATCGAATGACGTTTCCTTAATACGGATGTTCTTTCGAGAATAATATTTACTTTGCAACTTTAGTCGTGGTAGAACAGCCCAATCCAGAGACTTTGAACGCTTTCGAGTTTCACATCTTTTGTGACACAATTCGGCGATGTAATGTTTTCTATATAGGACTAGCCAATCATCGGAATTCGATCTCCTTTTTTTTGCTATGACTTGCATTTCTTTGATACTGTAGGAACTTGACACGTCATTGAAACTAGAACTTCCAGAGAACTGTCCTAATTGCCGTCGTTGATTTCTCGTAGGCGGCGCACTTTGACCACCTTCCTCTCGACTCGCCAGCCAATAATGATGAGTAATAGGATCCCGAGGTCCCCAGTGTCTCGACGGACTAAACGATGACTTTAGTTTCTGCAATAAAAGCCAAAATACTAAACTTCCTCAAATGTATTTTCAAAGAGATCACACTTGAGGAAACTGTACGAGGCAGGCAAATATTACAATTTAACGAGGTCTTGTCCTTAGACAAACATTTACGGAAAATTAATAAGCCTCTTCGCATGTAAGTCAAACTTAAAACATTCGCTTTGCTTTAAATGATAATCACCTGTTTTAAACTACTAAATCTTACCCCGATGAAATCATATTGAACTTGTTTTGATACTGACACAGCGGCGAATGTGAAAAATAATATGAAAATAACACAGACGCTCGAAACGACTGCCGCCTTTTCCCAAGGGGCTTCGGTCCAGTTTTGCTTCTTTATAAACCAGGAAATAATCCACCATAAAGCAACAGGAACGATTATACCAGGAACAGCACACCAACTCATAACCCATATTTTTTTTATTTTTCTGCCAGTGAGAAATTCAATATCTTCAACCAATACTTTCCAACCTGTTGATAAATTATTATTCTATGATTAATACACAAATAAAACGACACGAAATCTAATCTAGTTTATTAACTCAGCTATTTCAATACTATATACATATATAAATACAAAATACGACGTAACATAATGCTAGCTAGGACAGGCAACCTTTTTACCATATATAAAAACAAACGCTGATATCTCCAGGACAGTGGCCACGCTGACGAGGAAGGGGACCACGACGTCCTCAACGACTTCAAGGCCATGGCCTCCCACAGAGACCAAAGCTATAACCCCCACTGCGCTGACCGCTGAGCTGCCCATAGAGACATGTCGCCACTTGTATCCACCCACGCGCCGGTAACGATCGTAGAGGGGGTGAAGAAAGGTTAACTGCAATTAAACAGACCTTTGTATTTATATTAGGCATTTATATATTATATCGTCACTCGACCTGAAGAGTCTTATGGTGTCATCATCTTGTAACGAGACATTAAAAACCAATCACCACCGTACCAGAAATTAGCTGCTGTGCGTTTGCAACCCGTTATACGTTACTGATCCGCCCCGTGGGACGATGACATAAAAGTCAGATTTCCTTTCTCAATTAATATCTCAAACTCTTCAGCTTTATTTTTTAGTCTATAATATGTAACAGGTTAAGTTTTCTAGGTATATTTATTGATGTACTTCAATTTTATTTCAATCTAATCATATTTATAACTTCTGGGAAATTTAAACAAATTTAAGTTCCTTGATACATAATTCATCACAATTTAAGCCATACCATTGTAATAATTCCTGAGAGCGCCAACATAGCAAAGCATAGAAGCGGCCACGCTTTGCTAAGATTCTTTTCGACAGAAACTTTATATATTTCCATGAGCACAGCCAAATTCCCGGTTTCTTTGTCCCCCTCGCCTCCAATCGCGAACCAGAACAAAACGGCAGCCCAACTTGCTACAATGTTTGTTGCGACAAATATAAGCGAGTTCCTATAATGTTTAAATTTTTTATTATTTCACTTCTATAATATTTTTATGATAAAAAAATCATCAACGGCATCAGATAAACATACAACAAAGTGTGACCGAACTGCACAAAGTATTGTTGTTTATAGATAGTATATATAGCGAATGACTTATATAGCTATATATAGAAATACCAATACAAAGCCGTTATTTTTAAATATTCATACCATTGAACATCTATATCGGCATATATTGATTCTCCCGAAGAAATCAGATATCCACCCGCTGTTTGAGAAGTAAGCAGCGCTTGTACTAACGCACCGTGCCAGATATTTGGTTGCACATAATTCTTCCAATCAGCGACTTTGCTGAGAAGTTCAACTTTTTGTTTGTTACCGATAACACTGACTATTATAATCGCTAGTAGCAATACCAAAGGTCCTAGTACATATAGCATCCGTTTCATTAGTTTTACTGGGTTGTAAAGACTGAAAATAAAAAAATAAACACAATATGTCGTATATTAAAAATAACATTAAAATGCAACGAAAGAAGACAAAGGCAATACAGTTCCAAAGTATTCGTCACAGCTATAAAAACAAGCCCGTGAAGACCAACTATTGCGCAAGCATGCTTTCTTCTTGAGGCATTTTAGGAAAACGTGTACAAATAAATAAATATATATATTATATTTATATTTGTAACACATCTGTCTGAAAATCTACACTCATTAAACGACAGTGATGCTTGCCAACTCAAGATCGACGCTTTCCAACCGATATCGTTTCAACATTATATAAAGGATATCATATTAATTGTACAACGTAATATAAAATGTATAATAACCCAGTTAAATAGTTGTGACGAATGCGAATAAATAAGCAATAGCAATAAATAATTATGTGTCAAATTTGAATAGCCAGTGAATAAAGCATATTAGGAAGGCATTGTAATACAAAAAATGATGTAACAAAGGACAATAAATTAAATCCATTACTCACATAAAAGGAAACACTATCCAAAACACAATTACAATAAACGCTAGAGCCACATAATACTCCGGCCGATCATCGACGGGCGCCAAGAATGTTTCTCTAAAATAAATAATCAAAAAGTTAAAAATGTAAAAGGTCAAAGACTTCTTCTCCATTTAAGAAGTTTACGGCTTGTGCCGACATTCTGCTACCACGTGGAGTACACATGTGTCTTACTGCCGCCGAGCGTGAGTTGAATTTTAGATACAAATTAAGCACAAGAAAGGTGTTCGGTTAACACTTTCTGTGACATTAAACATTGCAATAATTCATAAGGTATAGTCTGTACTGTACTATCCCTGAAATTGTTAAGATCCATGTGATCTATGAACGTGAATCTCGAGTTTACCACCAGGCATCGTTGGTGTATGCTAAAGCGTTTAGTCCAGCGCGCTCATATCCCATCAGACTATTTGAGAAAATAGAGTATGTTTAGTTGCCCACACACTCTTTCACTGTAATAATCATATTAAAGAGCTGCTGCAATCGTAACCGTCAGACGTACATTACCAAAATATGGACATTTTAACAAAGGATCAGAAGACCTTTGTAGATGAAATTAAATCTTTGAAATATAGAATTCCAGTTAAACATGAAAAAGTCTTAAGTTAAAAAGTTAAACATTGTATAATTATGATAACCATTACTTATTAGTGAGTGTATAATTTGATGAATAATCTTATTGACTTCTGCCGTAATGATTGAAGGTTGTTTTTTTGATTTGTTATCCATACAAATATTTGAAAGACACAGTTATATTTTATTTATGTGTTTAATTCTAACAATATTATGAGTCACGATATTAAGATATATTAATCATTCCTCATACCAATACATATACCATTCCAGTTCCATTGAAATTTTATGTAAAGAAGTAAGATTTGTTTTGAAAACTCATACGTTTTAATGTCATAGGAAGGCGAACTAACAAATGGGTCACACGATGGTATATGGACCTTAGTGCTGTAAGAAATATTAGCCATTCCTTAGATCACCAATGCCCCACCGGCCACCAACCTTGGGACTAAGATGTTATGTCTTTTTTGTGTGTACTGGCACTGGCACAGACACTCTTCAAACTGGATTACAACAATACTAATTATTGCTGACTGGCTGTAGAATATCTGATGAGTGAGTGGTACCACAATATAACCAGACGAGTCTGGACAAAGTCTTATCACCAAGTGGTACAATATTATTATATAAGTATAATCTATAAGTATACACGCTGTGTAATAAAACGCCGTAAAGAAAATAAAACATATCAATGTATGTTTCTTTGTTTGTGTCGTTGGTGTGTTTGAATGAATCTCATAGGAGCATGCTTCTGTGTTAAGACCTTGTAATTTTTTTGTTTTTACACTAGAACAGTACAACAACAGTACAACAAATTAGTGACGCATTTCAATGTTGGACATTCGTTAGTATAGGTATAGGTTGTTTATATCTGATTATAATGAGTATAACATAATTCAAGTAGTTTTGTATAAAGTAGTTTATAATATGTTGATTATTGTTGTCATAAGAATACTTACTTTAAGCACGCTGTCACGTTGTATGTAAGTTGTACGTCATCACTCTGAAAAAATTAAAAGTATTTTCTAATACATATTTACATACCGTCTCCCAATTTCAAATTTCAATATAGCTTTATATTACGTAAAAATTCGCAATTTAGTACCTAAGCGAACTTAACATATATGAAATAAAATCACACAGCTCTTTCGTTTAAAATAGCTTGCCATCAGCGTAATATTTAAAATCACTCATGAAAATCGATGAAAAGTAAAATGCTATCAAATGCATATATCCTTTAATACATAACTTATAGGTAAATATTATCATCTTCATAATTTATAAATGTCATTATAGTTATTACTAGCTGTGTCCGCAACTTCGTGCGCGTTGTTTGAATTTAAGTTATTTGGATATTGTAGCGTAATTTTATTTGGATTCTATATATAATTCAAAAATAAAAGTAGCCTAAGTTACTCCTTATTACATCCGCTATCTGCCAGTGAAAGTCCCGTCGAAATCGGTTCAGCCGTTCCAGAGATCAGCGGGAACAAACAGACAGACAGACAAAAATTGTATGTATACATATGCATTTAGTAATAATGGGTTATTTTAATATTACAAACGGACACTCCAATTTTACTATATGCATAGATCACATATCACTTTCGGACTTCACACGGCCGTGTTCAGCGGTGAGTTTCGACTCTGTTCTCACGGAATAGCTCGAATGATTGATACCGTGATTTAAACGTATAATATTTAAATAACTACGCTTACAAGAACATATCTAACCTAAAGTAGCAACTTAAATTATATAGTATTATTTCGCACTGCTTGATTACGTACATACATTTATGTGATGTAATTACTTACGTCTTCTGTAGTCTCTGTCGGCGGATGTGATAGCTCAGCGCAATTCCCATATGATAAAGAATTATTCAAAGTGTGAAATATATACATAACAGACAAAGCTAAGTATAGCATTGAATACATGGAGCATAAGAACGAAATTAATAGCCTCAAAAATCCAACTCCTGAAAGCAAAAATACATTATGAAGGCGACCTACCTGTATATATTATAATTTACGTGAATGTCACAAAATATATCTAATTCATAAAAAGATGTGATCGTATCCGTTGATTTTCATAGAGGTCGTATATACTTAATAATGTTTTTTTTACGGTAGAATCAATCTTATGGTAAATCTTAATCGTAATCTATGTAAAATCTTATGATACACACACCACATCTGGTGGGAGATTTGCGATAAGAACAGTGTAAAATGACGTATCGTTTACTAGCTTGTAAGATCCTTAAACGCGAACAGTATAAACATAATATGTATGTACAGTCAGAGTAAGAAAACCTTCGTCAGTTTTCAAATTCATTCCTTTATCAAGTCGTAAACTCTTAGTACCTTTTGATACTAAAGCATTAAACAGAAAACTGCACATAATATTAAACTAACATAGTATGATAACTAGGTTCAAAATAGTGTACATCGCGACGCAATATGTCATACTCAGTCGGTAAAGCAGATTATCGCTCATACTGAGCACACGAAAATAGATCTTAAGGTAACGAACCTTTTCTAACTCAATGTCATACTCAGTTGGTAAAGCAGATTATCGCGCATACTGAACACACGAAAATAGACCTTAAGGTGACGAACCTTTTCTTACCGCGACTGTACATATATATATTCATTCTTTCAATTTATTTATCACCTCTAATTGACATAATTATTGCATTTTTTCTGTCAACTCGATACTAATTTATAATTATCATATCGTGATACAAGCCTAATTGAAAACAATATTTTTTTAGTTTTACTTATTTACGTAGGTACTATTGTGTCATCATCGTAGCCAAGTAACTACTGAAGCATTTCTTCACAAACAGTACATTACAAACAATACTAGTACAAAAATTAGTGTGTGTGCATTCGTGTATACAGTTTTGTACGAACTCGGAAAATTGTAAGTGAAATATTATTTTAGAATAACATATTATGTTTGTTTCGTTGATGTTTTACCTTTAAAGAAGGGCACTGCTTTCCAGATGCCTACAGCGTCTTGCTGGCTGAGCTGCCCTACAGCGAGATGCAAAAGAACCACAGGAACGGCCACTAATGCCGACGCAACAGTGATCAACAACAAGCTTTGCAGGCCACCGTACCGAAACGTCTCTCTTGGTGTTCGCCAAGTGTTATTGAAGCTCAAAGCCACGGCGAGAGTGCAAAGATGACAGCCGATCTTTCGCCAACTTAACAAGTTCTTGAAATAGAAACAAAATATTGTTAAGAATATGTTTAATATATACTTAAAAACATCACTTCATCGCCTGTAGTCTGTTTATCTCACTTTTGAATGATAATCCATTAGAATGTGATTACTAACGTCATAATATTTATACATAATTATTTTATTATTAAATATAATAAATAAATCCTACCTTAAAGTTGCCGAAAGTGATCATCCTTTAACAAAACGTGACTTCACATGAATCGACACAATATTAAACCACTTCATTTACAAGTGTTGAGAAAATCGTACCCAGAATGTGTGATTCTTAGGCCGCGATCGTCCCAGATAGAGGAGATAACGAGATACCGAATGTAGCGGCGAATCGATCTCATTTAGTTAGGATACTTATCAAGTTCGATATAAAATATCAAGTGGTTTCTCTTCGACTGTTTACTTACAGACATCGGTCTTAGACGCTTCTTGCATAAACCAATCGAGTATTGTTTCAAACAACATCGTTGATTAGTATATAGCTCTTTATTTACTAATTGATCGATTGATCTTCAGTAAATTGTTTACAAACATTTACTTTTGTACCGGCAAAGAAGTCTTATACATTTTATATTTGAAAACTGATTAAATACTCATTGGCTGTATAAACTGTTTCAATTAAATCAAATTTAATTAATTCAGTTACTTAATGAAAAATTGAAAACGAGAGCCTAAACACTCAAATGAAAAATGACGTTAATTATCTTTGATTCAAGGCAAATTTAATCACGGATGATATTCCCAAGGGATACCAAAAATTAGCTCTAGATAATATAAAAATGAAAAATAACCCGTATTCTTGTACTTTATTAATAATTGGAGGCCCGCATAGGCGGGCTGACCGTCAGGGCATCACAATAGCATGCGAAAGCGATCCTGTGACGCCTGTTGAAAAAACGGAGAGTTACTGGTACCACTGGTTTTTTAGCTGATATTCCGGTGTACTTAGCACAGTCCTAGGCAACGTCCTTTTTAAAATATCGTGAGTGGACAAATTTCAATGTCAAATAAGTCATTTTTAATGATATTTACACATAAATAGAGAATGACGCCAATAGCCGAATGAGCGAGAAAGCTGCGAGAGCGAGACAGCCGAGCATACTTCATGCGCCTACCGGTGTAGCTACTTGTAATTTTCTTATTGAAGATTCATTTTCTAATTTTACAATTTAATATTTTCATTGGTCTATTTTTATTTAATTTTATTTATAAATTTTTGCTTATTTTCGAAATTAAAAATTTCACTTAATACATTCTAGTATAAGTTTTACTATATGGCCCCTTCATTGACTGCAAATCCAGTCAAATCCAGCGTCTTGAAGAGGGTTTGTAATGCATTCGTGAGTCCAAATCCAACAGCAGTTTGATCCTGATTATACAGCATTTGAATTTTGATTGTACTTTTCCATCTTCTGCATAATCGGCCGAACTAAATGGATGTGACCAGGCGCTGATGTAGCTTGATTAAAAGCCTGCTTGTTCCAAAGGCTGGAACTCGTAAAGTCGTCTGGCGAAACGATTCGTGAAAACTCAGGAAAAAAAAAGAATTTTGTCACTTTTCTTAAAAAAACAGCACCACCTCACCCCTGCTCGACGCTGCCGAAGTCTTAATAAAGATAAAAAGTTGTTCAGCCATTGCATGCCTATAGTCTCCTCTATCGTTTAACATGTGAGAAATCTCACTCAAATAAAAGTATCTCTTTGAAGTGGTAGAAGATAGCATAAAAAGATGATCTTTGCTTGATTTACAATCTGCAAGGAGATCCCTCGAGGTTTATTATTGAATTTATAGAATGGCTACTATGGTAACTATCAAGCTGGTTTGGACCAATAAAATTTAATACATTTGTATTGTGTCAATACGACAATCGACAATTATATAGTGTAAAGCAATTTCTTATATTTTAAATGAATAAATTAAGAAATAAATAAAATTATACGTCATCAAATTTAGTTCAAACTGAAATTATTTTATTGAAGTGCATAACAAAACTACTGTATTTGATATTTAGCTCTTTCGTTAACACAGAACAACGATAATGCAAATCAATGATTTCAGTTTCAATATTTTAGAAATTTTATTTTGATTTATTTTATTTTCAATAGGACAACCAACAGTAGGTACAATGTCACATCAAAATAAAAAAATTACATTTCAAAATTATCTTGGCAAATGTTCTACTATTTACAGGTAGTCCCACCATGTACTTATTATATTGCTCAATATGTATTAAAAATAGATATTAAACATAATCAATTATTAGAAATAAGCATTATAATATATTTTTTAACTATTACATATCTAATAAATAATAATTAACAGAACCAATAAGATACCATAAAATTAGAAATGAGCATAATTTTTTTTATTTTTCGGTTGAACTGAGGGCGGCTATCGTGACATATGTCTAAATCTTTTACTTATGGTTATGTATAACAATGTTTTCCTTGATATGATGGATTTTTTTCCTAATTGCGTTCTATATAATCTGGTATAAAAGAAATGACTCGTATTACGATAACTAATTAGAAATCATAAGATCACTTTATTTTAGAAGCATGTTTTGAATTTATTTTTATCAGAATTAAATAACTTTACATAAAAATATGAACGTTACCTCAGGTAAATCATAAAACCTTTATAACGAAATTGAATTTATTACGTTTGTAATCCAATCGACGTAACTACTTCCAGGTGTGTACATTGCAATAGGTTGACGTCCCATTTTTATTTTAAGTTTCAAGCTTTTATTTTTGTCATATCCTGTTTTCCCCTGACTTAAATCTTCTCCTGAACAAACACCGACAATACCAGATACATGTAATACTGGCCCACCTGAGTCACCAGGTCTGGAAGCAGGCCATAGACCGCAAATTCCTCCCAAACAAAACGCCGGTGAAAATGCTTTCGATGAACACCTAGTAATTACAGCATCCAAAACTTGCAACGGCTTGTTGACACTAAGAGCATCGCCGAGGGATCCATTAGAACCTATAGTAACGCCATACCCTAAAGTCAAAACCTTAGTACCATATAAAGTAAAATAATCGACTGAACTAAGTTTAGCAAATCGAGAAACAGGTATTGTTTCAGATAGTAAAAGTCCAATGTCATTTTCGATCGTAATTGTTTCACGATAATTTGGTTCTTTAAACATCGATAATATATTGCTAAATGAAGACTCTTTGTCAGAAGAAAAATTATGCCTAATAACGCCTTTTACATTTAGTGTTGATGTATAATCTTCTAGTCCTTTGATGCAATGAGCAGCAGTCAGGCTCCATGTAGGTTTGATTACAGTGCATGTACATACATGAATGTAACGGTAATCACCATCTTTGTTTTGTCCTTTCATTTCCATTTTCAAGGCGTATGGAAACTCGCCTGGAACTGCATCTCGGCCCCCAATAATTCGCAACGATTTATCTCGTGACGTGGCATTTAATGAGTAAACTTTAATACAAAAAAATATAAGTATTTGTTTCATGTTTATACTCATTGACACTCACGGTTACAGATTTAGATTCCGTATACTTAGTTATATTATTTATGTGTATTTTACGACCGCAAGTAAAATAAAATCTATATATTTTTATTTCTAAATATCAGCAATCGAAAACTTGAAATTAACTTAAATATTTTTAAAAAATACATCCCCTATTGGTCTGACGAGTGAAGTAATTTGGTTGACTACTACAAGTTATTGATTGATATCAATTAATTACTTATACATAAGTACTGTGTTATCTATACTTCTGATTCGAGTTGATGATTTCTATTGTAATGATAAAAAAATGTTGCTTTTATGTCTTATGTTGTTTAAATGTTGATTTTGTTTCTCGTCTCTACGAACTGAAAGAAGTCCGTGGAGTAAACTTGTGTGCACGAACAAGAAGGTTTAAGGAAGCGACAATCACTTCTTTTAAAAAAGTAAATGGTCCAAAGCTATCTACAGCTCACAGACAAGCTAATTTAAGATTTGGGCGTGAACATCTTACTTGGTCTGAAGAGCATCTTCACCATATTTTTCACCGATGAGTGTAGGACCAGTCGCAGAAGAGTCTATCGTCGACTTGGGGATAGATATACTCAAAGTTACATTGAGAAGGGTGTTCCTTTTGGAGGCGGTTCGTGTATAGTTTGGAGTGGCATTTCGATGATCGGGCGAATGCACATTATATTCATCGATATCATGTTTCAAGGGATTAATAGGCGAAAATTTTACTGTAATACAAGATAATGATAATACCCGACTCCACGCCGCTGCACAAGTTCGACAATATTGCGAAGATGTATACATACGTGCCATGAATTGACCGGCATGCAGCCCGGATCTTAATCCCATTAAGCATGTTTGGGATTGTTTAAAAAAAAGCTGTATATGCGAGAGACGCTGTGCCCACAACCGAGGCAACACTAAGAACAGCGATTTTTCAATAATGGAACAATATTCCGCAAGACCGATTATTAATCCCAATTAGATCTGAATCTGTAATAAGGGCGCGTGGAGGCAATATACCTTATTAAAAGAAAAAAATATTTTGTGGCTTCAACTTTTTTTTATTGTAAGAATCATTTTTTCAATTTAGTTGCATTATCATTTACCATTTTAGTTGCATTTATCGTTTTTGTTCAAAAAACTTGAATTCCAGTATACAAACATTTAGGATATAATACTACGCTGTTATAAAGTTACCGAACCAAAGTATAGTCAGCATATTTCTCCTTTGCAATGTCAATTATTCATATAGTTTCGGAGATAATAATAATAAAGCGACGGGCTTTGTAATTTCAATATCACAGGTAGCTTGGTGTTAAAGAATTGCTAAGATTGTTGGTTTTCAAGTTGTAACTCTGTCTGTCTGTCTGTTACTCTCTCTCTCTCCCTCTCTCTCGGCTAAACCACTAAACCAACGACCAGGTGGGGGGGTGTGTGGGACTCCCCGGAGCCCTGGACGCCGAGTGCGCCCAGGTACGCCGGGTTTACCCACTAAAAAACCAGCGGTACCCTCTCCGTCTTTCGGTGGGCGCCACGGGATCGCTTGCGCATGCTACCGTGACGCCCTGACGGTCGGCCCGCCTATGCGGGCCTCCAACACCTAGAGGGGGTTCTCGGGGAATACTAAACCAACGACCACGTCCAACCCAACTATTCGTAAATATTTTTATCTATTACAATTTAACCAAACAAGGATATAGTAAATTTATTCTTTTCATTATTAATCTTTATTCAGACAAAAATTTTACTTACCTTGAGAATTTAATATAGATTAAAGTTGTCTTATATACTATATATATATAATTCGCATTCATATTTTAAAATCATGTACAACGTAAAAAGAGATGTCTTTTGTGAAATTAGTACTTATCCGAGTAGTACATGTTGCAGTTAAAATCATCCAAATTTGAATCTATAATCCGTAGACAAATTCTGATTACAGAAGGGTAATCGTAAAATTACGACTCAAGTCAATTTTATATTATTATTTTTATCATTTATGATATACTTAATTACTTATATTATAAGCTAATGAATAAATATGCCTACCTATCGATTTACAATTTTCTTGCTTAGCGCACTTCTTATTTGCTTTATTAATAAATTTCACCCGTATGGAGCCAGGGCTGGACGCTAGTTAGTATATGAATATTTTTTTTATGATTTAGGTGACAAGCAAGTAGGAGGCTCATCTGATGAAAGTGACTACCACCGTCGGTAAACATCTGGAACACCAGCCCTTTAGGAAATGTATAGGCTCTTTTCTTGAACTTTCCCAAGTCGTATCGATTCGAAAAAAATACGATTCGAGTTCGGAAACAAATACGATTGAGATATTGCAAAAAGTGCGAAATATATGCAAGCTTGTTTCGATGACTTTGTACGCGAATTGAATTATGGATGGATAGCAGAATCTCTTACACAGAATGATTCCTAGAACATTCAAATACTCAGACCACCTAGTGTAAAATAGCTAATTCCTGGTATTTCGCAAAAAGGATTGTTGCGGTTAAAATTCATTCTTGTTAACATATTGACGTCTTTATATTAACAAAATTAAAGAAGTATTATCACCAGACAATACAATCTCATATTTATTACCTACCAGATTGATATGTCGTGAATGGGTTGACTAGAAAATGAAACAAGCCTTGGGTATGAGTAATTAAAAGTTTTGAAATATTTTTTGCATTCCACTTAATTGTTTTATGCACAAATAACATCGCATTACCAAGCAAAAGTATTAATCCTGTCAAAGAATATGAAAGATTTAGGTTGATTATTTTTTCCCGGAATCTCATTTGTATGTCAAAAACTATTTTTGACATACGTTTTATTTACTAAACATACATACATACATATAAAAAAATTTCAATGCAAACACAGTGATCAAGAGTTGTTTGTGAAAAATCTGTTTTGAATTCCGTTTGTCGAGGTTGAGGAGCGAATTTACATTAACTCTAACTTTACATTAAATTTGATGAAATATGTCATAAGTTAAACCTCCACAGTAAAAATTTAATTCCACAATTAATTATTTTATTTATATTATTCTACTTTCTGAGATTAGTGGTATTAAGCGTCTTTTATCGGCTCTGTCAATAACACAGACCAACCATAATGCATATCAATTATATTTAAGATATGAAATTAGTAAGGCAATATAACGGTATCGGTTCGTTAGTTAGGCTTCAAACATTCACAATTAAATTGAATTTATTACTTTTGATGTATCATATCCTGAACAAACACCTAAAAAACCAGATACATAAAATACGGGTTCACCGAAGTCAACAGGTCGCAAAGCATACCATAGACCTCAAATTCCTCCCAAACAAAACGCCGGCGAAAATGTATCCAATGAACACCTTATAATAACAACATCCCAAACTTGCAACGGCTTGTCGACACTCTAAGCATCGCCGAAGGACCCATTAGGACCTGTGATAATACCATACCCTGAAGTCAAAACATTAGTTAAATAATCGTCTAACCTCGATTTAGTAAATTTAGAAATAGATGTGAAATAACAAACATGTAGTAGTATATCATTTTCCACCTTTTCTGTTTTCTCGCTATAATTTGGTTCTTTAAACATCGCCAATATATTGCTAAATTAAGACTCTTGGTCAGAAGAAAAAAATCTAATTACGCCTTTTTTTAAATGCTGCCAACGATATATCATCTTCTAATCCTTGGATGCAATGTGCAGTAGTAAGGCTCCAAGTAGGCTTGAGTACAGTGCATGTACAAAGATGAAGATAACGGATATAACCATCTTTGTTTTCTACTTGATCTTGAAAAATGGAGATTATCCATTTTTCAAGATTTATGGAAATTCGCGTGGAGATGCATCTTGGCTCGCAATAATACGCACCGATTTGTCACGTAATGTGCCATGTAACGAGATTTATAATAAAAAATGTAAGAATTTGTTTCATGTTAATATTCCTTGACAATCGTGGTTTCAGTTTTATTTTGCATATAACTTAAGTATATTTATTACTTATGTATATTTTACGACCGCACGTGAAATAAAAGTATAATTCTTTTGGTGCGTTATATAAAATATAAAATGAGAGTAATATTTTACGGCGTGCGCGCACAATTACAAAAATGACATAAAAACTACATGTTAAAGTTGCCAACTAAATTTCCTGGCAAATATAACTTACTTACTTCGATTCGGCTTACTGTCTCGTCATTGCTGATCGCATCCCTAAGTCCTAAAAGCGTCCGAATTCGATTTCGTATGAAATTACGGTCACTGTTTAGACATTAGGTTTGTAATCTCAAGACTTTTTGGAATACATTCCACTATTCTTGAGAACTAGATGGAGTAGTTTCTTAAGCATTAATAGAATGGGACAAACCACGGTCTTAATTGTGATAATTTTGAGTTCTTTATTGAACGCGCTCATAATGGAATACATAAATCACTGTTCGCTTTAAAAACAAAACCAATTAATATATTATTTTGGAATAAACCGTTTCTTTAGTCTTTGAAAAAAATAATCTCTTAAATATAAGCAAACGATAAAACAAAACCATACAATTAGTTCACACATACTCAACCATTTTTTAAATTATATTTTGGTCTACTTCTCGATTGAAAATGAGTTATTGTATTTACTTTGTCAATATATTGTCTAATATAGGATAGTTTTAATTGGTAGTTTTTCAAAATTTATAAAGGCAACTATTTACTTAACATGGGTCTGTTTTAGTGTTTTCTGCCAATTTGTATTCTCATTGTTTGACTTAGCCATTACGAGATAATCTGTGCTAGACTGCGTAGCATAATATTTCTATATCATGCTATGTGCTAAAAACGATTGTACTGGGATATGCTGTGTACCGCTTCAAATGTATGTATAACCTTACTCTGATTAAATTAATGTTTCCCAAGCATAAGTTTAATATGATTCTCAAAGTTGGTGTTTGTTGGATTCTACACTAAGATCTTTTCTAATTTGAATTCCATCGGAATCTTAATTTATTTTCTTATCTTTGCAAATTGTCAATTTCTTCTTCAACAACACAGGCTCGGAGATTCGAATGTATAAGCGTACTCGACATATCAACCTGCGATGTCTGAGCAGCAATGTCCATCTCAATCTGTAAAAATGTAATACTTAACGTAGTTACAGGTCTGTAACAAAATACATGTTAAAGACATTTTTAATTAACCGATTGTATTTTAATAACGTCTGTTTACCTTTTTTTTCTGACACATTCATATTTATATTAAAGGGAAAGCAGACAACCCATTACTGTAAAAAAATACAGACACAGGATGAGATAGTAAAATAATAATTATTGATTTGCTAAATCTACGATAACCTTACTAAAGTATATTCTAAGAAATTTACCTTTCTAAGGTTTGGTATATATTTTATATAGAATTAATCTTTGTCATATGAAACATTTTGAACTGATACTTATAACACTTATATATGCATGTCCTTATACATGGCGGCTGTTGCTCCTGAATTTTAATACTGATATTTTTTGTATCGCGAGTCATCATGAAATAATTGTATATATATAAAATTATATCATTGTTGGTATATATGATAGAGGGTTTACAACTCTGCTAGACATAAGTACCCATAACATTAGTCAATAAATATTTTTTTAAATATCGTGAGTGGACAAATTTCAATGTCAAATAAGTCATTTTTTAGCCGAGCATGCTTCATGCGCCTACCAGTGTAGCTACTTTTAAATTTCTTATTGAAGATTCATTTTCTAATTTTACAATTTAATATTTTCATTGGTTTATTTTTATTTAATTTTTTGTATAAATATTTGCTGCCAAATTGCCAAGTCTGATTGAAAGCCAGCTTGTTCCGATGGCTGGAACTCGTCAAGTCGTCTGGCGAGACGATTCATGAAAACTGTTAAGAGAAGCTTATATAAAAGACTCGGGAAAAAAAAAGTATTATGTCACCATTCTTAAAAAAAAACAGTACCACCTCACACCCGCTCGGCGCTGCCGAAGTCTTAATAAAAATAAAAAATTGTCAGCCATTGCAGGTCAATAGTCTCCACTATCATTTAACATGTGAGAAAACTCATTCATTAAAAGTATCTCCTTGAAGTGGTAGAGGGTAGTATATAAAGATGGCCCTTGCCTGATATACAATTGACAGAGCGGTCCCTCGAGGTTTTTTGTTGAATTTATAGAATGAACCGAGATGGCTAGTCGTTAGAACGCGTGCATCTTAACCGACGATTGCAGGTTCAAACCCAGGCAAACACCGCTGAATTTTCATGTGCTTAATTTGTGTTTATAAATCATCTTGTGCTCGGTGTTGAAGGGAAACATCGTGAGGAAACCTGCATGTGTCTAATTTCAACGAAATTCTGCCACGTATGTATCATGGTGGATACACATCCGCATTGGAGCAGCGTGGTGGAATATGCTCCGAACCTTCTCCTCAAAGGAAGAGGAGGCCTTAGCCCAGCACTGGGAAATTTACAGGCTGTTACTGTACTGTACCTACTATAGAAAGATTACTGCGGTGACTATCAGACTGCCCAATAAAATTCAATAGATACATTTGTATTGTGTCAATACGACAGTCTATAATTATATAGTGTAAAGCATTATCGAATAATTTAAGGGAATAAATTTCGAAATCAATAAAATAATACCAAATCAAATTAAGTTCGAAATGAGATTCGTTTTATTGAAGTAACAAACAGACTTAACAAAACTACTATAGTTGATATTTAACTCTTACAATAATTACAGAGCAAAAATAATGCAAATCAACAAGTTCAGTTTAAATTTTTTTTGTTATAATAAGATCACTTTTTATACACTATCAGAATAAAAGACCTTTACATAAAAATATGAACGTTACCTCAGGTAAATCATAAAACATTTATAACGAATTTGAATTTATTACGTTTGAAATCCAATCGACGTAACTACTTCCAGGTGTGAACATTGCAACAGTTCTACGTTTCATATTATAACTCATTATTTCATTATTATCATAACTCATTTTTGGCAGTACTAAATCTTTACCTGCACAAACACCGACAATACCAGATACATGTAATACGGGCCCACCGGAGTCACCAGGTCGGGAAGAAGGCCATAGACCACAAATTCCACCCAAACAAAATGCCGGTGAAAACATTTGCGATGCACACTTAATAATAACAGCATCCAAAACTTGCAACGGCTTGTTGACACTAAGAGCATTGCCGAGGGATCCATTAGAACCTATAGTAACGCCATACCCTAAAGTCAAAACCTTAGTACCGTATAAAGTAAAATAATCGACTGAACTAAGTTTAGTGGTTTTTAATGAAGGTAGTAAAAGTCCAATGTCATTTTGGCGCTTTTTTTTCAACTTACGATAATTTGGTTCTTTAAACATCGACAATATATTGCTAAATGAAGACTCTTGGTCAGAAGAAAAATTATGCCTAATAACGCCTTTTCCCGACGATGTCTTACGTTCTAGTGATTGGATGCAATGAGCAGCAGTCAGGCTCCATGTAGGTTTGAGTACAGTGCATGTACAATGATGACGGTAACGATAATCACCATTTTTCTTTCGTATTTTACGTTCGATTTTCAAGACGGACGGAAACTCGCCTGGAGCTGCATCTCGGCCCCCGATAATTCGCAACGATTTATCTCGGTACGTCGCATTTAATGAATATATTATAATACAAAAAATATAAGTATTTGTTTCATGTTTATATTCATTGCCACTCACGGTTTCAGTTTTAGATTCCGTATAACTTACATATATTATTTATGTAGATTTTACGACCGCAAGTGAAATAAAATCCATGTTTTTTTTTTATTTATACCATATTTCACTATAATTTTATTTAAGCTAGATAGGACGCCTTCGCTATACACGAAAGTCAAAAACAAAATTAAGTATCTGTGCAAGCTACACATACTTTATCATTTCTAAAACCAGCAACTATAATAGAACAAAACTTGGTACGGAGAATTTCCATTAAAAACAAAGTGATAAGTATTTGTTGGTTTCGACAGCGAGGTAATTTGGTTGACGACTCATGATAAAACGATGAAAAAATTTTGTATGTGTGTATCCAATTCTAAAAAATAACAACACAGAAATTGACAACCTGCGTGGTCGAGTAGTGTGTACACCGGTTTTCATGGGTACGCCATCCGAGGTCCCGGGTTCGATTCCCGGCCGTGTCGATGTAGAAAAAGTTCATTAGTTTTCTATGTTGTCTTGGGTCTGGGTGTTTGTGGTACCGTCGTTACTTCTGATATTCCATAATTGGGTTCAGAGTCATGTATGTGATGTCCAATATTTAAAAAAAAATAGAAAGCTACAGTATCCCCGGTTGCGTTGGCAACGCAATAAGCTATACTATACAACGGCTATAAGCTACATATATTTATATCATGTATAATAGCCGAGCGATCATATTTCTGTCTAATAAGTCAAGCATGCGAATAATACACTGATGGACTCATAAGCTGCATCAAAGTGCAGGATTACTTTCGAATTAAGATTTTTGATAAGTATGTAAACTTTTTAGATTAAACTAAATGAATATATCAAGACTGTAATTAAACATTAGAAAAAATAGAACTGCAGTAGAAGATAAAATTATAGCCCGAGAAATCAAATTTATGCATAGTCGCAAATTCGTCTGTTATTAAAGTTTGAAATTATTTTTTCTTGTTGTTTATTTTTCGTTTGCGATTTAAGTGAAAGTATTGATTAGTAGACTTTTAAAATCAACAAAATTTCGTAACCATAAATATAGATATTTCGTCCGGACAAGCCAAATTAACGAATGATTGCTATAAACATAAACATAAATTTGAATCACTCTACGCTTTCTACAGCATAAAGGTTCGTCGAGATGACATTTATAACACAAGCATAACTATGTTGTTAGGCCACTGACAAACTCTCTGGATATCTTAGGACACGAGCATCTGAGGGCCGAGGAAATGAAACAAAACAGTACGTATTGTAAGCTTTACTGAAAAATTTCTTACCTAGTTCCGTAACCTATTTATCATTCATTACATAGATGACTAAGGTGCACCCAATGTTATAATAGCAGGACATGTATTCCGTGAGTGATTTTTAAAAATAATTTTGTTACATATGCCGAAAGTATTTTTACGTTTAAGTTATAGATGAGAAATAGTTCAGACAATTTTGACTATTTACCAGAGTGGTATAGTTTAGAGGTCCGCATTAATTCCATTCTCTTATCAGTTTCCATGATTACAAGGAGGCTCCGCCCACGAACGAGGAGAAATTTCTCAAAACTTACATACATTGATATAGCACATCAATATTAAAAGATAGTATTAGTCTATTGCTGTTTCAATAATTTCTCCAATTCGTTTGCTCAAAATATATAGTATCGTCATTTTATGTGATAGCCTTTGAAGGCAATACACTATGGAATTTTCTAAACCTGTATGTTTCATGGAGATATTATTGATACATGAGATCCTATTGAGGAGACACAGTAATGTACTTTAAATCATTACAACATCTATTATTACGATGACACGACATTCAATTACAAGTGAAACCGAAACACAGGTTGACATAAAACAACGAAGTAGACAATGCGAATAGTAGTGCATATTATTTCTAATGCTTCCGTTATACATTCTAGAATTTCCTTGCATGCAACCTTTATGACTTCGGACGACGCCGCAGTACATAGAGTTAGATATGCACGAGAGGTGGCTCTCAATAACGTGACGTCACGATTGATAAAATTATCGTATCGGTTACACTCTCACAAAACTTTTTTCGCTACAGACTCGCCTCGTCCTAGTAGTTCAAACAATAATATTATCAATAAAAGTAACATCATAACTATAGATATACAAAGTATAATAGAATTTAATTTTATAATTACATAATTGATGTTAAAATCAATCAAAAACAAGATTATACAGAGAAGGCAGGATATTACAACATCGATTAATTAATATCTATTACAGCTACTACATATTATAGGAATATATGGTAATACATAAAACGGATACACTCATTGCCGCAATTTAATATCGGCGTAGTTATTGAATTTTCATATATAATATTACTGTGAAATATTTCTAAACCAAAGAAATACCATAATGTTATAATCCCTGACAACTCATTTTTTCTGAATATTATTCTCTTTGACTTGAAAGAGAGTAGAAGTGATTTCATTCAAAGACGATCATTACGAGTTGCAAGATCTTGGCATGAGTAATATATAATCAAATAAGTCAAATGGCATACAACGGTCTGTGTGAAAAAAAAACAGACTCGAATCGGAACATGAAACAGCACACCGTTATAATTTTAAAAGAGCAATGAATGAGTAATCTTAGACATCAATTTATAACACAAGAGTATTTATGTAAGTTCTACTATATATATTTCATAATAACAAAAGAGTATCTCACTGATTGAATGTGCGCGTTTTCCCCTTCTCATATTTAGTGACCGTGTATAATATTGCTTCATATATATAATAACAACGCGTATATTTAATGCATAATACGTGTACGTATATCAAGAAAACAATATTATTAAATATGCATTTAAAACATTTACTACTAAAATCCTACTCGATGATTGCTTAAATACAATTAATATCTATGAGTAATATACTCGGTCACGAGTGTCGACTACGAGCGAGTCCACGTTGTGATTGCCGATGGAAGCTGTGAGAATATTGATGAAGCTTTATTTTATACGAAATGAATAACTATTTAACTAACACAGAGCCTCGATTCAATTTAAATACATAATATTTTATTAATAAATAACTCTCCAACTAATTCTTATATATTAAAAATATTAAGAACAAAACCAAAACACACCTCCAACTGAACATATCTGCTTAAATATTAAATTAAAATTATAAAACTCATCGTGACTGGACAGTTATAAATATATCTTCCAAAACGCATCGTCAAAAAACGCAATACTAACATAATTATTAACTAATCATATCGGTTAAATATTTAACAAATACCGACCGAATTGTAAATAAATTGCTGTCGGTGATTGTATACAATTGATACTAGGAACAATCGCCTCAGTGGTCATTTAAAGGCAAAGTTTTCCTTTATATTCAATTTAAACAATTAAGTTTTACCAATGAGAAACGCATGGTCACTTCTTTTCCCTGCGTTTGCGCAGAATGAAGACCATGACGACTATATTATGCGCATATTTTATTTCAGTTGATCACTTTGTAGGATTTCAATCAGAGGACTTTGCTCGGTCAAAGATGCCAATATTTTATTGCCAATTGTTACTAGCCGGGGTCAGGTCTTGTACAATTCAATGAGTGAAGATAAGCGAGTATTTCCGATCAAAATCTGTCAGTTCGGGGTGGTTAAGTTTCCTTTTCGACTAACATTAAAATGGTAGTATTGCTAAGACAAAACATTAATGTGTGCAAGTTATATGGATTTCGATCGGACAATTGTTGGTGGTTTAGAACGCGTGTGCGTGGCGACAGACTCCACAGCCGAGAGCGAACTCCTCGCCCGTCGGCGGATGTTGCACGTGGAGTGGACATTCGTCGGATGATCCGGGAAGCTGCTCTCCTTTGGGTCCTGAATTAAAAATTACACGTCGTTAAAGGATTTATAAATTCTCTTTTAACACATATAAAAATTATACTGCTTTACATATAAATTTTAACGAATAATTTTTCCGAATTATAAAATGTATTAAATTACCAGCGGGACATTGCGGCAATAAATGTCTGGGTATGTTTGTAACACGTTGGAAGTCGTCGTGGCACGAGTTGCAGAAATGCGACGTCCCGAAGCAAAAGAATACTGCCACCTGCAGAATGAGATGTATAGTATTTAAAGATTTGAATTATAGCTAATTACGATATATTTATAAAAGCAGTCGAAGAATGAAGACGAATGAACTAATGTATGTTCAAAACGATTTTAAACGGACGATGAAACGTTTCACCTTCAATGTGTTTACAATCGTGTTGTAAAGACATTTGATTTCGAATACATTAAACTCAAGTGTGGGTGGTATGTGGTGGTTGATACTGACGGAGCAGCAGTAACGGCACTTGTACTCGAGGAAGTCCGCGCCGTGCTTCGGACACGTGCGCGCGCCCGCAACATCGCTGCATGCGCCGCAGACCAACTCCGTCGGTTCCCACCAGCCGCTGCTTTCCGCTTCACAGCGCGCCAGGCCGCCGAAGTACGCCTGAACGCGTTCCTTGAGTTAATAAATCGGAATGCAGCATACCAGATTTGTTTATGCGTAGAAACAGTAATCACAATTACTCGTTATTAGAAAGATCCATTGTATTGAATAACCTGCCAATATAACATTATATAGACACTATACCCTGTATAAGATAGCTTCATCTTTTAGACAGATGTCAATTTTTCTGATCGACATAACTTTGCAATGACGAACATATTATTTTACATATAATTTAAATAGAAACAATGAAAATAATAGACGCTTGTACAACGTTACATCGGTCGGACGGCAGGGACGCGAATAACAGGCAGCAACTGCTACAAATATCGATTACAAAAATCCTTATTAAATATTGTTAGGAACTGGGGTCCTTTTGGTTGGGGTCTCTTTAGCTGGTATAACTCTTTTTAGAAAAATAAGTTAAAAAAAAATGGAATTATAATTTAAATTACGCATTCCATCGTTCGTTATATGTTATATTTTCTGTTTCTCATCACTAACCCGTCTGTCAAAAAGATTAGATAAGATTGAAGTATATTTTATAAGTAATTACTTTAATTACTAGAAAAATAATTATAACCATGCAGAGAACAACAATAATCAAGAAAACGTATGAAGTATGATAACTCAATAAAACTGCGTCGAAATCAATCGCCAGTAAGCCAAGAAGATAACAAACGAAACCAATGTGAGTCGACATAAAATAAAATATTACAAAATAAAAGACAGAAAACGACTTCGGTAACCTTGCCGCACTTGTGGCAGACGTAGTAGGCGTAGCGTTCCATGGCGTATGTGGCGGGGTCTTCTTGAGCGCGGCCGCGAGAGCCGCCCGCCGCCAGCCCTTCGTACTCCAGCCGCATCAGCGCCTTGCGACGAACCTCTTCGGACAGTCGGCGTATCGGGGTCAGAAGTTCTTCTAAAGTCCAATGAGTCATATCCTCCTGTTCGTACAATTGTTTTAACTGTTACAATATTTATATCATATCACATATGTTATCCAGACTTAAAAGTCATTAACATATCATTCGAACGCTAAATTAACAAAAAATCATGCGTCTTTGGACGTTTTTGTGTTGTTTATTTAAAACTGATCCATCTCCACTCAATCGACACATGTTATAGCATACCTCTATGTCAATTTAATCTACTTACCTTGCAAATAGGACACTGCGAAAAAGAGAATGTAATGCGGGGCCCGACCCACTTGTTCGCCAGGACTTTCTTACAGCAGTGCAGGTGGAACACATGCCCGCATGTCAGCTGGAACAGTTGTTTACAGTGTAAATAAAATATTTTTGGGTATGTTGCAGTAAGTTCAAAATTTAACCAGACCAAATATCTTCGTTAATTTTGTCGTGTCGTGTCTATTTGAAATTTGATATAGAAATTATAAAAAAAAATTACAAGCATACATTAAATTATTATATATATTATGTTTTATTACCTGGATAGCGGGCGCAGCCTGAAGTGGATCGGTAAAGCAAATCATGCACATGTCGTCTGCGTCCTGCCGCAACGATTCACATCCGGCGCAGCCGAACAAGCACGGCAGGCAAGTTTTCTCATCGCGTACGCCTCCGCATGCGTGACCGCAACTGTGCACGCGAGTGCAGGCCTCGCGACCGTGTTCCTGTACATAACAAGATATATACATAATTATTTACATTACACATAATATTCAATTTTTAGTTTAACGAAATATTTATAAAGTTAGAAACGGTAAAAAAACTATCGAATCCAAAGGATGATTTATATTTATTGAATAGTTTTAACAAATTGTATTATTGTATTGTTTACCTGACATTGTTGGTCGGCACAAACATTTCCTATGGCCAGTAGTCCAGTACTTCCCCTTGCTCCGCAGAAGCGACACGTGCCAGCCAGCCCAGCGCTACCTTCTGTCTCAGTCGGTACAGTCCCCGTGCCCTCGAGTCCGCGGAACTCAACCAGTGCCTTGAGCGTACGTCGATCTACGAGCAACAGTAGCCAATGGAGCTTGGCTCGCCCGCAACCTTCGTGTATGTCAATGCGGATGGCGCTCTCTTCCTCTTTGCATATCTATCGAATAAACCATCACCAATTCAATAATAGTATAAAACCATACGTCAAATTTGTCTCGTGTTATAAGAAAACTTATCTAAAGTAATAATAATTTCACTCACCTGTCGTTGATGATTGCGTGCAGCCCTATTGAGGTGCAAGAAGCGATCACACTCTGCGCACAACGGGCCGCATGAACGACACTCTATGACAGCTAGCGTAGAACCGTCATCGTGATTGGTACAATGCGATCTAGTTTCAGCAGCAGAATCCCGACCGCGATTATCTCGGCTCTCGTTTGATCTGTTTATACTAGGAGAGTTTATATTAAATAACTAAACTTACTTCAAATTGTACTATAACTAAGCTTATAGTACAATTTGAAAGTAAAAAACACTAATTATTTTTAAGATTATATTATATTAAATATTGTAAATATACTATATTTACTCGTTAACTAGCTTATAAGTAAACATTTCTATGTCCTAGATTCAAATCCCGTTTTACTTCAGTAAAAAGTAATTGGGTTTTTCAATTCGCCAAGAAGTTTTCAATAGCATTCCAAAATTTGGAAGTTACTTGTTTAAGCACCCTTGCCTCCAAAAGTATGACTAAGTTTTGGGCCAGTCGTGGCCGACCGCTGTCTCATCGGAAAATATGAGTAATAAAATAAAGTTTTTGCGAACATACTCGAGTACAAAAATATAAACTGTGCGGTTGGCTAAGAAATTGTTGAGAAAAAATATTTTCCACGAGATATTTCCTCCTAACTTAAATTATTTTAATAACACAAAATAATACAAAAAACTAATAAAAAGTTATATAATCTTACAGTTCGATATGGTGGTGGTCACAGACACATAGAGATGCCAATGCCTGCCAGACGACGGCCGATGCAATACAGCGTGGGGGCCGACGATCCATTTCGTCAACTAACGCAACCCCACGCACATATTGCACCAGAGCGGAGCGTGTCTCCATGCCCCAAGAACTGGATACTTTATCCTGCGAAAACGTAATTAAGTAAATCTGAGTAAGTAAAAAATTAAATTACCAACTCTGAGGTTATAAAAAACGTAGGACTATGTCCCAAGGGCCGTAAGTTTAATTACTGTCGGGAAAAAAAAACATTCAATATTTGATTTATTCGTTAATAACAATAAGTGTATAATATCTTACCTCTGCCATATCTATCAGCAGTTTGACGACAAGATGTGCGTGCTTCTTGGTAGTCTCGCCACGCATAAACCAGACTTGTGGTGGGACGGGGCTGACGCTGCCTCCTAAGGTCACTGTGCCAGGATTAACAATGCCTCCACCTTTCACCTTGACTTGTACCGTGATTGCCTTGCCAACGTAACACACTAAGTGGTCCAGTAGTGTTATCCTGTAAAAAATATTGTTTCGAGTTTTATAGTCATTGTTTTAATCAGCGACACATAACTATTGTAACTGAAATCTAGAATAGTATTGTAACACAATATTTTATAATAGTTATCTTACCTAACCGCTATATCTCCACCGTAACTTAGCGCCGCTAACATTTTTTGCGGCGGTACCTCAGCGATCATCCGGCGTAGTAATGATATGACCTTTACACAAAAAGAAATTAAATCTATTATTTTATATACGCGAAGCGTCACTAGCGCAATGGTTTACGGGTCGCCTAGCGATGTAAAAAGTCGCAGGATCGATCTTGATCCCTTGGGCTATTGTCGTACCCGCTCCTAATACAAGTAATAAACTTGAAAGGAGGAATATTACTAATTCCTTAATTAATTTGGGGCATTGCTAGTATTCTTTATAAAAAAAATATATTTGATTATATTTTGTTTGGATCGTGTGATTTGAAGATCAAGAACAAAATAAGATTCATAGATGATTATTTATCTAAACAACCTTAGAACAGTAAAAGTAATTACTTGTCTTTGCACACGTTCACTGCCCGTGTGCAACAAAGCCAGCAAGTCGGCTAATAGCTCCGTGCGTTGGGCGAGATGTGCGCGCCCCACAGCGCTACCACTGAGTGCCAGCAACTATATTAACAAGAACAGAAACAATCGACGTGGAGTTAAAGAAACAAAATTACTTTATACTACTTAAAAGTGCGCCTCGATCGCCACAAATAAACGTTCGTCTATACTAGCGGCAAGATACGATGGCCGTTTTGACACATTAAAAAAGTGATGTGAAATGTAAATTTATTATCGATATAATATATTCAAATCTTTGTTTTTTTGCAAGTAATTTAATTCAAGTTTTTGTTGCAAGTAGTATCTGATTAAAAAGGTTTAATAAAAAATATATAAAATAAGCTTAAGTAATATATTCGAACGAAATCAATTTAAATCAAAATTGGAATTAGAATGAATAACTTTATAAACACATTACATACAAGAAATAAATTGATACAAAAAAAGAAACCAAAAACATTTACTATCAAAATATAAAAAATAAAATATAAAATATTTACTGTCAACACAAATATAACACCGACTACGAGGACGAGTGTGAGAGTGTGACGTACACGTTTACGCAAAAAAAAAAAAAGTTATCCCGGTACCCTAATATTTGTAGTTTAGAAATCACATTCGATAAATTTTATGACTAACTGCACGTCACTATTGACAATAAAGAACAACAATTTGCTCCTTTGATGTAATTATTTATTAAATACGAAACTTCATGAGCGGGCAAACGTCAAAACGGCCATCATAGCGTGCCGCTACTATAGTTAAATTTCACCACCTATGAATGCGATTTAAAAACATATTGCTATAGTTTAAGTGGTATAAAAATATGAAACAACTAACTAGCGAAAGCATTTCAAAACAGTAATTGTCCTGCTGGTGGTGGACGAGAGGCAGCCGTGGTAGATCGTCGGGGTCACGGTCAGCCGCCTCCGCGCAAAGAAGAGCAGTCTCCCAGTCATCGCGCACTCGGGCCGCTTCACACCCGATCGCGAATACGATGTGCGACATAACCTGCGTTTAGTAAACACGAAACGAATATTAAGCTAAATTAATCAAAACATTAAATTCATTCAAACCTATTCATTTCAATTACAATTGATTTCCTTTTTTTTCATATAATTTTACAATAAATCAAACATAAACTCTTTTATAATTTACAACTAACCTGTCGCTGCAGTGAAGTAAGTTGGTGTCCAGCGAATAGGATGCCAACAACGTGTTCCCGTAAATCACTGTCGTCTCCTGCTGCCTCTTCGGCTGTCCCGCCCTCGCCAGACTCGCTGCTACTTTGCTCCCATTCCAGAAGTTTGCCAAATACCTGTGCAGTAAATTTATTTGTTCACATGCGCTTATGGATGTAGTAGTATTTCAATTCGGATGTTTTCCAATATAATGCACGCACTTGAGACGTCAACAATCGAAACACTCGCAGTGTATCTCTCTCCGCCAACGAGTGTAGAGGGTGCAAAGATGAATGCGGCTCAGGGTCCATTATGGGTGCTCCGAGTACGCGTAGCTGACGCACGCGCACAGCACCTTCTGGTCCGCGAAGCTCACACCGCAAACGTACTGAAGAAGTGGATGATCCTGTTTAACAAAAAACATATATTAGAAGAGATACGTTCGGGTATATTTAAGTTATTTAAGTGTCTAAAACTAAAAGTCAATATCAATACTTACTTGGTAAAGTATAGCAAACCCAAGTAGCCGCCTTAGGGTCGACTTCAATATCTTGCATATGAGTCATGTCACTTGATCCACCGCTGTACAAGAATGTCATCAACAAGGTCTTATTCTAAAAACAAAAAAAAATACAATATAAAAAACCTAAACTCGATTTTGCTATCATTCATGTATAATTTATATAATATTTACCACGGTATCTCTAGTATTGTCAACGTGTACACAAAGTATATGTGGTCGATCTTGATGAGACGGTCCGGCGTATAAGAGTTGTATCCATTTAGCTCGGTTGCGATCCTCGTCTCCCGACTCCCAGAAGGTCTCGGTGCTGCCGTCAGTCAATGCGCCTGCCATTCCGGGGCGCGATGAAACGCTCACTTCACACCAGCCAGTAACATCGGGGCAACTCCATATAAACTCCTGTTGCTGTTAGTGGGAAAATTATATATTAGTTCAACCTGATTTCCAACACACAGGTCTATGAAACGTTACATTTTAGAAATAGGTTTCTTAGCTTATTGTATTTCTACAAAGAGATCAATAAGAACCATACCTTAGTGAGATAGCTATGATAACTCTCTTGGAGAGCACCAAGCAAACCTTCCTCATACGCGCTGTCTTCGGCATGTGACAAGATCTTGCTTATCACGCTAAACACTTGCGATCTGATCCCGGCCGCATTAACAGTTCACACGCATAATTTAGCAAACAGATCATTTTCATGTATTTTATCAACAACATTCAATTTATGTTTTACCACAGTTCCAGATTCATTACATACATTACATTAGCAGCCTGTAAATTTCCTACTGCTGGGCTAAGACCTCCTCTACCATTGAGGAGAAGGTTTGGAGCATAATCCACCACGCTGCTCCAATGCGGGTTGGTTGAACACACATGTGGCAGAATTTCGTTGAAATTAGACACATGCAGGTTTCCTTAAGATGTTTTCCTTCACCGCCGAACACGAGATGAATTTTAAACACAAATTAAGCACATGAAAATTCAGTGGTGCCTGCCTGGGTTTGAACCCGAAGTCATCGGTTGAGATGCACGCTTTCTAACCACTGGACCGTCTCGGCTACCCAATTCCAAATTCGATAAAAAATAATTATTAAAACAAAATAAACTGGCAGGCAGAACTGAGTGATTATCACTTACTATAAGTCAACATAATGTGATTACTAGTCAGCAAAAGCGTACATTAATAAAAACCTTTGTTCATATATCAGTTCACAGTACAAAAATTTTACAATTCAAAACACTAACCGGTGCAAGAATGATCTATCGTGCTGCGAGTAGTGAAGCGCCCAGCAGCGCACGGCTTGTAGCGCTGAAGCGCTGGCAGGCGGTAGCGACGGCGCCAGAGCGCTCACAGAACCGAGGAATGCGTGGAAGGCGGCGCGCGCACCCCGCGCTGCTCGGCCACCAGGGCATATAGCTGCTGCCGATGCCGTCGGAGTCGGGTACCGGCTCCAGTCATTGCACATATTCTTTAAATAAGAAAGACGAGCATCACAAATTACACTATTGTTGTTATGTGATAGATTTTCTAATGAGGTGGTTCATGATTTTATAATATACTTATATTATTCAAATGAAAACAAAGTAATACCTCTTTGTTATCATCATAAGAGAGGGGCGGCGGAACGATGCGCGCGAACTTGTCGAGCGCGTTGCAAAACCACCACATGACATCATGCACGCTAGTTGGT
This sequence comes from Vanessa tameamea, assembly GCF_037043105.1. Classification (NCBI taxonomy): domain Eukaryota; kingdom Metazoa; phylum Arthropoda; class Insecta; order Lepidoptera; family Nymphalidae; genus Vanessa; species Vanessa tameamea. The sequence continues at coordinate 14,588,634 of NC_087341.1, forward strand.
TGAGATGTCGAGCGCAGTAGCCAATTTAGTGCCTTTGAAGTGTATATTAGAATTAAAAACAGAAACTTTGAAATACAATACATGACATTATCTCTATATAATTATACTTACTTCGAAAGCGTACTGTCTGATCGTATTTATTCGAACTGCAGCATCCATCTTCTGTCGGCAAGATGGGAGGTCGCGTTTGGCAAGTATAAAGGCGAGAACTGGACTGCGCATGATCATATCGGGGTCGACTTGCGGTGACTCAAAAGCAGAAACCGCACAACCTTCAATTGCCCATTCTCCCGCACCCACTAGCTTCTGCAGAGCTGCGCTTGGCTGGGCTAAGAGGGACGAGCCAACTCCTAATAAAAACATTGTTTTCATTTAACGCCACATCCTAGATAAAATACTTCAGAAGCTATTGTGCATCATTTACCAAATTTTGACACTTCATAATTGTTTTTCAACGGTTGTTTAACTTAATAAAAGCATTATGTTATTTTTTTAAATTTGTTTAGTTACCGGAAAGTGTTTCTTGTGGGTCTGGCTCGATGTTATCCTGAAGTGGACGCGCCGCGTTTGCGAGATCTCGCCCTCCCGCCTGTCCCATAGACACGGAGCGAGGCACTCGCGCCCACTGCGCACCAGCATTACCAGACGTTGACGGTATCTCGTCCTAAATAACACAAATAGTTAAATAATACGTGTATTCAAATGGAATATATATATAATTCAATTTAAACGGTAAATGGCATCTACCGAAGTTGCCGGCGGTGGTCTTCCTAGCGAATGATATCTTGCGGTATCGGGAACGGTTGACGTGGTCTTGGGCGCAGCGCCTAAAGCCGGTAGACACTGGAATGGCGGCGCCGGCTGCCATACACTGCCAGGTGGCGTGGGCGGACTGCGTCCACCTATTTCATGCCAACCAGAACTGCTTGATGATTCTGTCATATAATAAACAATTAAAATGCACGTCTAACACAGTACAAATCATCATCATCATCAGCAGCAGCTCATACTCGTCCACTGCTGGCCATAAGCCTCTCCATTATGATTTTTACTCTTTTAGGAGAGTAAAAATCATAATGAGAATAAATAGAAATTTCTATAATAAGCGATTTAAAGTGAAACGTTGCCTTTTAATACATATTATCTAAATAATTTTTTTTTGAAAAATGAGACTTAGTAGGATACCTGAGTTGATGAGCGGTGCCAGGTCGAGCAGGAAGGTGGCGTTGTCTCTCATGGTGTGGTGATCGATATCGGGCGGGGGGCGGTCGAAGCCGAAACGACCGTCATCCGCGCCCAGTCTGTTTCGCTGACGCGCGAGGGCCTTCAACGCGCGCTCGCGGCATTTCTCGCAGTACAAGTACCACAATTGGTACGCTACTAAGGTAGCTCGAATTTTCACACCAATAAGGTCTGTGCGGGTTGCGAGGATCGAAATAAAGAGTAAAGAAAAAAATAAAAATATAATTAAGAGAAAATGTACTTAAAAATATAATAGCTTGGAAAAGAAACGCCATAGGAAATCAAGTTAAGATAAAAAATAACAATACATTAAGTAATGAAGAAAATTATATCGAAAAACAACACAATCACAAAAATATGAGGGACGTCCTAATTACTTCAAAATGACAATAGATAATTATATTTTTTATATATTTAATATTATAGTCAAACTATTGATTAATTCATTATAAAATGTGAAGTACAATAAAAAATATAAACTTATGCTCGGTTTCTGAAGTTCCCATTAAATTCTCACTGGAATACAAGAACGGTTTGTAATCGTAGTGTATAATATAGTAGAGCTACTAGCAAATTGAAATGGAATGATTGAATCTAAGGTTTGTTTATATTTAATCATATCATTGGGATATATCATCACGGATCACCACAGTGTCACAATTCCTAAAACTACTTTAAAAAAAAAGGCACAAACTTCAATGTCATTGCTTCGTAAGTACATGTCGTAAAATTGTTATTCAATTAAAATTTTATTGTAATTCAAACCAGAAGTTAGAATAAGGCTGATAATATCACTGTGTAAGCAATATCTATAGTTTAACTGCCACATACTCTGATGAGGTGCTCAAATTCATAATATTCCATTATGCTCCTTTATTCAAAAAATATATTTTACATCGCTTTGACCGTTTGCACGCATTTTTTACGCGCTAACGAATAGTTAAACTACCAACAAAAGTGGGGTCCCTCAGAAAGAGCATAATTTATAATTAATTGTAAATTACTTTAACACTCTAAATGTAATAATTTATGAAATATACTTTTTTAGTACTAACCCTGAGAAAGCTGTCCACACTCGGACGAGGTCGAATCATTAGGAAAGGAGTCTGCCTGCTTGTACTGTCCGCAGCGATCGTATCCGCGGACAGTGGGCGCCCGGCAACCAGGGTGCATGTGTCGCATATGCGCCGCTAGCGGCGGAGGCACCATGCCACCACCGCAAAGCTCGCAGGCAACTGCCGAAGCGAAACACCATTACAACAAATCATATATCAAAAGGACGCATTAATTATTATTGCATGTTGAAACCTTACCCATGAGCGGAGCTCTTCCATATTTATAATCTCTCTTCTTGCGTACTACCTGTTTTGAGTCCTCGTTTTCATTTTTTTCGATGAGATCTTTTCTATTTCTAAGACAGGAAACAAAACGTTTACTATAATAAGCAGCCAGGACAATTATTGCATTAAATTGATATTGAAATTAGTTTCGTACTTATCAGTAGCTACAATCAGTTGATCGGCATCGTTTAGTGAGTCCCAGAGCGCGACTAGCGCACGCAAAGACGGCGGCAACACGTTCACCACAGATGGAGCTGATATAGAACGTCAGTACATTTAAATACAGTACAGTAAATAATATCATTAGAGAGAAAGTAAAATGTGTCTGATGCAACTTATACCAGTATCAGGGGCACTCGAGGCGCCGGCTTCCTCCTCACGAATAGGGGCGTCTATTTCAGATATATGCGCTCGACTTGTGCTCGGCAACTCGGTGCCGGAACGCGTCAGAGTCTCCAGTGGGGATGGATTAATTTGCAAATATTGTCCTGTAATTTGATATAAGCATCTAAGTGATATACATCATGTATTCGCAATTCACTTAACCCTTGTAGAGTTTATATAAAATATTAATAATACACATATGATTGTAATAAAAAAAAAATATTTTCAATTATATTTAAGTAAAAAGGATACGCTTGTTTATTATTTGTTTTAGAATGGCAAACGAACAATTTAATATTCGTACTTTAACACACCTGCATTAGATACTTCGACGGAGTGACGCTGGGGCCTTGGCGGAGGTGTGTCATGTGGGGGTCGTGTCACAACACGTGCGCCTGCCTTGGGCAGCTGTGGGTGAAACTTCAAGAACGCGGCGCAGGCTATGGCGTCGTGAACTATACCTAATTATTAAAAATATTCAATAATTAAATTATATATAGACATTGAACGTTATCGAACAATATACTCGTTTAAACATACCTACACTATACAATTGTCTACCCACTACAGTTGTCATTAGCGATTACTATCTGATTGCAATGCAATTTGTTACCTTCGTGCCAGAGTAGTGCAGCGAAAATAGCACGCAGACACTCAGCTTGCGCGGGACTGAGCGCGAACTTGCGTGGCGGCACGTTCCGCGCAGGCAGCGGCGGGGGCGACGCGCTACGTCGACTGCGCGACGGACGCAAATGCTCCCAGGACAACCGTTTAGGGCTCCACTCCTGCACCAATTTATATGTTTCGAAAAAAATTGCATTAATATAATCGCATCAGCTATTTGTCGCTTCGTATCTGCTCGGCTCTGTTGTCCGAATCTGCTCACTGCTCTACTTACCTACTCGTTGAACATTCTTATAGAAATGCTGAAATCAATTTAAAAGAAATGCCTGACTTTGTCTTCGATAGGAACTTACCCAGCTGCTGATAACTTCAAAGAAAGATCAACTAACACTTCTACGATACTAAATTGTAAAACAAACACAAGCCAAAATAATAAATATTAATAAATATATATTTACTTAGGAAAGCTAATTAGGACAACTAATTATAATAAAATTATAACTATTCACTTTTTGTAAATTATTTTGCAAATTTATCATTTTCAAACAAACATTGCATGTATGTATGTCGCCGGCATTCGGGTAAAACCAAATTAATTAATTTTTATCAATTCGATTAAATGTAGCAATTTATTATTATAAGCTATATACGCGGATACACAACGCCTTCCTTGTCACTGCCAACTCGCACTCAACATAGAGCAACGTTAATTATATTTTTAGACGTCGCTAATCTAACCCAAGATCGCATTTTAGGGACGTTATTCTTATCCAGTTTAACTTTGTGAAAGTACATGACTTTAACTGTACATTGGAATCGAATCGAATAATTAAATTAATGTCATTAATTGGTTTTGGAAATTACAATATTATAACATTTTACAGGTGTATCTGTAATTAGATAACGGTGATCAAGTCGAATATTATTTTATTTTATTAAAATATATACTTCATTTATATAAAATAAGTAATCGAATGTTTAAGCTTTGAAAGACACCATTGGTAAGCCAATTACCTGACGCCGGTGCACATTGAGTTAACGAACATTAAATAATCTTTAAAAAAAATCCTCCAACAACCGTTGGGGGGATTTTATTAAGTTTTACCAGAAGCACAAAAATATGCATATATAGCATTATTAACCGAATTTGGCAAAAAAAGCGCATATCTCTTTTTTTATTAAAAGCTAACAAGTTAAATGTATATATACTTTTATTCAATATTAAAATGTTGCGAAAGTAAGAGACAAACTTGATGCAATTTTTTTGTGCGATGCCTGCTGATATATATACAAGCAAATGAACAGACGTACATACATACTAAACATAAAACAGGCTAGGATCCAAAAAATTGTTTTTTTTTTTATATATATATTTTCTAGCCCAATATGTTTTATGTAAATACTAATTCACTTGACCAGGAGAACTAGACTTTTTGGAGAATATGAAAGTAACATATTATAATGTGCATTAGGTGAACTAAAGTAGGTTGAATAAATAAAAAAAAAATAGATAACAAGAACCTTCGGCGCGTCATAGTGAGCATTAACGACATCTTCGACGACGCTGTCGGGCGAGGTTTGCGTGCCGGTCTGCGCCACGCGGCCCGCCATTGTTTCTTCCTTTGTCTCCAGAATATCGGTCTAAAGCGCATTTAATACAACATTTTTTTTAAAGAAAACAATAAACTTCGAATACTTACCTTCGATATTGCTAATATGGCATGCACTTGTAATTGTATATCAGTTGAGTTGTTTTAAGATAATTCATTTCTGGTGTCTCTCTGTTACGGACAATTTCCATTTATACGAACAACGACAATAATAGTTAACAATGTTGATAGGATTAATACCTCTTGCATCGCCGCCACGTTGTCACTCGAGCAGTGCTTCATGGGCCACCACTCGTCGCTGTTGCCGTTGTTGCGACGCGGCATGCGTCTGGTGGCAATCGTACTTTAGATAAATATAATATTCACATATATACAGATTAAAGTTTAACAAAATTATTAAATGCATTCAAATTAAATCCAGCACTGCACTGCACTGCACTGCACTTTCATGTGTTTAATTTGTGTGCAATTTCATGAAATTTGAAAAATTCTGCTGCATGTGTAGTCAACCAAACCGAATTGTCCTCAAAAGGGAGAGGAAGCCTTAGCCCAGCAGTGCGACATATACGGGGTGTTTTTTTTATTTTCGAACTATATCATAGAAAAATCTGAATCGGTTACAAACCTTGGGGTAGGCATAGAAGTAGATTGGTTGCGCAGGAGACGCCCACGCTTGCTTGGCTCTCCAAACATGTAAGGACTGCTGCTTTCGTCGCTCTGTAAAATCATAGATCAGTTACTATTAGTTACCTAAAAACATGATGAAAATTTTAGGTTAGGGACCTAAATTGTTTTGGTTAGAGAAGCAAGCAATAGATGCCCCTGTAAGAGCTCCCATCTCAGTTCATCGTCTTATATAAAACCTAAACATTTTCTGTGTTAGAATTTGATATTACATTTTTATTTATTTCAAGTAGATAATTATAATTTAAATATTTTTTTAGTCTTAGCGCTGAAAATAAAATATATCGAGAGCCATATGTAAAGAAAAATAATGTTTTGCTCAATAATAGAATATATTGAACGGATACAATAATTCAGCAAGTACCCGCTGCGTATAGTTTTAGTTGGTCTGTTTGATACATTTCATGCCAGTTGTCGCTCTCGACTTTGCTCGCGATATAGATGTTTGTGATCAGCTATTAGCCTTAGAAAAGTAGTCTATGCCATTACTTGGAGTCCAAGCTTGTATCATAAATATAAATAATAAATAAATATTGGACAACATCACATACATTACTCTAATCCCAATGTAAGTAGCTAAAGCACTCGTGTTATGGAAAATCAGAAGTAACGACGGTACCACAAACACCCAGACCCGAGACAACATAGAAAACCAATGAACTTTTTCTACATCGACTCGGCCGGGAATCGAACCCGGGACCTCGGAGCGGCGTACCCATGAAAACCGGTGTACACACTACTCGACCACGGAGGTCGTCACTTACACGTACGTCACGTCATACAGAGTAACTTTAGAATTGTAAGATCAGTAAAGATATTATTACTTTGAATAATTATAAAAAGCAATGGCTTTAAATGAAGTTCTAATTCTGATTATGACGTATATGTCAATATTCGATCATTTAAAAGAGTACAATTATCATAAACCTACCTCATTAGCGAGATCACATTGTATCGAGAAAGGGAAGCGCTGTTCCTCTGGAATCGGATCTGGAACTGGAGAAACAATAACATATGAATATATATTAAGTACAGATACACCTCTTAAATGATCAAAAGGCTATATTTACCGTTGCTAGGCGCGGGTACAGCTTCTTCTTCTTGCCACAGAGGAAGCAACGCTCGAGCCTCATTAAGCACTTCATAGTTCGCTGTGTATTCCTCCTGGACACAATAAAATAACAACTGAAGTTAAATTTTGCCATTTAATTATTTAATATAATCAATATTGTTTTCTCTCGGTTGTTATGCAATGCCTACACTGGACATGTGACTGGCATTCTAGAAATGTGAATATAAAAGTAACAAACTCAAACTCAAACTCCTTTATTCAATATACATACGTAGAAGCATTACACTTACTAATTGAAAGTCAAATTAAACACTACCACCGGTTCGGAAAATGAAACACCCTGACCTGAGACGAAGCGACGAAAGAAACTCAGCGGGTCTTTTTTTTTTGTCAAACTAATGAAATACATAAATTGAATATGAATAGAAATATCCAGGAGGCGATCGTTTCATTCCCAAGGTGTTCTATCAATCATAAACTCACTAATTGTGTAGTAACCTTTCGCACACAAGCGTTCCTTAACAATTTTTTTAAATTAGTTACACTTAGAAAGAAATTCTTGAATACTTAATATCTTAATAGAGGTTGCACGTATGAGTTCATGTAGAATTATCCGTGGACACCCTGTGTAGTCTCATCGACCTGAGTGTTGATACACGTAGTGTATTAATATATCCTGTGTTTTATTAGCTAGTTCAGTTGAAAAAGTAAATTGTCTTCTTACTGAAACTAACCCCCAAAGATAAATCGTCGTGTATCTAACCGAAGAAAAAGATCGGTCATGATCGGCATGTAACATTTTACCGATCACATGCAACTGCTTGCGTAAGTGTGAAGTTCAAGACTCGAGTACTAAATATAAGTTCCTCAAACCTCAGTTGTGGCTCGTATATTTCCAATAAGCAAACCACCGTGTACAATAAAGTACCACTTTAAATTCTTAATAAGATTTAAATAAAATAAACTTTTAATTGCACCACATTACATAACTAATGACAATTTAATTTTCGCGTACAATGATGTTTCGCAGAATGAAAAAGCTCAGTAACGCTGACCCGAGACACAGCAGTGATTTTCAACTGGTCCTTTTACCTTAGAAATAAATTTCATATGTATGATCTTTTTCGGTATCTTCCAATTTCTCATTGCTAATATTCTATAGTAAGAAGAGATAAAGTCAGAAAAGTTTGATGTAGAAGGTAGTCTCCAAAACTAAATATACGATTTAAAAAAATATCACCAATACTTAGAATGATCTCATATATATGTATGATCAATAAAACAAAAACGTTTGACTTGGAAACCAATATAGCATCGTAACGCGACGTAAAACCGGTCTAGCGTATGCGTTTCTAACGAACGCTACCTAAACGGTAAGATATATCAATGCTTTCTATAGAAAAGTTACGTTTTTAAAGACCTCAAAAAAATCCGCGACGAATCTATCTGCATAATTATGTTACAGTTAATTTACAAACTGAAAAACTATGACTAAAACATTTATTTAAAATAATTCTTGTGTTTTATAATTGAGAAAGATCATAAGACCTCATAAGAGTCCTTTATTAATATTATCAATAAAATACTATATAATTCTTAAACTGATATGGATCTCAAAGAAAATAGAGGGAAAATTACTTATATAGCACGTCGGAATATTTTCCAAGAATCTCGCGATAGAAAATATAAATATAATAAATGTATTTTACTTTGTCCAAGTCATGTGTTTGGCACCGGATGTTCACATAGAAACAAAATTATAAATATTTATCTGTAGGTGTATTTATTAATCCTGATCACTCATGAAAAGAAACGAATATAACTGGATATCGATTTGTTATCATTATAAGATTATAGTTTATTATTGTTATGATTCATAAAACTATTTTTTTTTATGATATCGGTAGGCGGACGATCAAATGGGCCACCTGATGGTATGTGGTCACCACCACCCATAGACAACAGCGTTACCATTCCTTACATCACTAAAGCGCCACCAACCTTGGGAACTAAGATGTTACGTCCCTTGTGCCTGTGATTACACTGGCTCACTCACCCTTCAAACCGGAACACAACAATGCTGAGTACTGCTGTTTGGCGGTAGAATAACTGATGAGTGGTTGGTACCTACCCAGACGGGCTTGCACAAAGCCCTACCACCAAATGAATTTAGTTATTGTATTGTGTTATTAATTAAGAATTTGTACGCTTTCATAATCTGATGGAACGGCAAATTCAAGACAAAAGGAATTAATATTATTGGGGCTTTAAAGAAAGAGTTAGGAATACTAACGGCGGCAGTATAAGACTGCCATACCTTGAAAAGCACTATATATATATATATTAAGTTGTATTTATGTCGTGGTACGGAGGTGTTTACGATTTAAGGAAAGAAAATAAAGTTTTTATTACCAAACGCCACCTAACTAATGACAATTTAAATTTCACGTATAATGTTGTGTGGCTGAAGGAAACAGCTCACTGATGCGAAACACGGCACTGATTTACAAGTGATTCCTTTACCTCGGAAATATAGTTAGCATATTTATATTTCTCGTTTCGATGATAACATAGTTAACAGTATATGATTAAATATACAAATGAAAAAATAATTTATCTGGGTCATATTAATTCACTGTCCGTTTTAATTATTATTAATGAATACAACGTGCACGTAATTTTATTATAGTAATATTAACAATGACATCATCAAATTGATTATCATAAATGCATACCTGTGCGTCTTCATCTTCAACGGGCACGAGCAAGGTGCGGTCGAGATGACTGTTGTACTGCAGACACCACGCAACGCTCACGCAGCCTTCGATGTATGTCTGCATTGTCTCGTGACTGAGTCGTACCCACGTACCGTCTTTATTGACCAACTTCAAACAAAAATAATATCACGACTACATTAAATGTGCATAATAGACAACCTTATGGTAAGTGGTCTATTTCCCCTTTACCCTACCTACCCTATGATAAATTCTTAATTTATCTCAATAAGAATATCTCATTCGATATCTGTGTTTTGTTTCTTGTGTCTGTGCTAAACAGCAATAGTATAATGGAGTTTAGCCATCAACAATAGCCTACACATAGCTTTACCACATTACATAACAGATATTTATACGTTCATTCTTGGAGGGGGGGCATATTTTATTCATCACGAGATAAGGTAGTGGAAAAATATATTGATATATTTACAAACCTCTTCGACAATAGCTACATACGCCCCCGCTGGCACGCGGCTCAGCTCTTCCGACTGCAGGCTAGGCCCGGCGCGAATGCGTAACCCTGCGCTATCCTGGATAGCGAATCGACGTAGTCTGTAGGTGGCTGATCCCAGCCAACGGTCTGCTGTCGTGTCCTCGCCAGCGCACTCCGCCACTTCCACCTTTAAATCCTACAAGATACATTTTTTAAATAACTTTATCATCACTACTTATTTTAAATTAAACTGGTAAATCATTTTCACAGATAGCGAAAATCTCACTGTCTACAGTCCGAAACAAAATTGTTGTTTGTTAATTTTTAGCACAAATAAACACGTATCGAGGGACTATATACCTGTGCCGTCGGATAATCATCTAGTGTGCATCTGAAAATGTAATTCCCAGGAGCACGTGGCACCCAAACAGCCATATAAGAGCCATCGCGCTGGGCGTCAACGACTATTCGTTCAGCGGGAATGCGCCCACTGCCTCCTAGACCCTCTAGCAGCGTGCATGCGCCGCCCCAAGCTCCACTTGCATAGCGCAACTCCTCGAACGAATAGTTCTGATACGGCTGTTGATTTAAAGTTAGTTTCATAAATATTGTTTAACATTGTTTACTTTATTTTATTATTAAAATCAACAATAATTTATGTTTTGTAATTAATTGCAAATTCAATTAAATCATTTTGAAAATACTATGAATCGTTGGCTTGACACCTCGAGTAATACGCGATACCACCAATACGAATATTATATTACCTTCATCATGGTAATAGCGTGAAACCACATGGTATCCCTCACGGTGGGCTGGTACGGCACATCGGACAGGCTGCCTCGACGCTCCGGCGCAGATGCTTGATTTGACCGGAAAATACTGTCCTCTAGTCTTTGAACAACCACCTACGAGAAAATATACATACAATATAAATATATATAACAAAAGGGAATCGGAATTGCGGTTCAATAGCGAAACGGCGCATTCCTGCCGCCGCGCCGTCCCACGCTTTATTACTGTATAAAATATATAATAATTTTCATTTTCATTTTAAACAAGAACTTATTTGAATTATAATGTGAATAATTTGAATCCCTTTTATATATTTAATTAAATTAATTTTAAAAATATAGACAAGCAATAAGTTCTAATTTATTATTTCTTCGTTTCGTCTATGGTTTAAAAATAATAAAATCGAATGTTTAATCAAACCGGCATGATTACACAAGAAGACGATTATTGGTGGTAGGGCTTTGTGCAAGCCCGTCTGGATAGGTACCACCCACTCATCAGATATTCTACCGCCAAACAGCAGTACTCAGTATTGTTGTGTTCCAGTTTGAACGGTGAGTGAGCCAGTGTAACTACAGGCACAAGGGACATAATATCTTAATTCCCAAGGTTCCCAAAGTAATGGTTAATATTTCTTACAGCGCCATTGTGACTATGACTATGGGCGATGGTGACCACTTACATCATCAGGTAGCCAATGTGCTCGTCCGCCAACCAATATCATTAAAAAAATGTGGACTATAAATCTAGATCCGTTATTGGTTTGAAAAGAAGATATATTTTGACAGGATCTCACACAAATCCACAACGCCCTAAAATGATCAGTTGCATGTGTTTTGATTAAATATGTTATGTTAATTAATAAATTTTGATTATTGACGAAACCCTTCAAATTTGCAATTTGAACCAATTATGATTGTCTTTTTTTTCTACATCATGTAGCAAACGAGAAGGCCGACATTGTTCGGGCTGTATGTTTCTTTTTTTTATTTCAAATGTTTACATTAAATGTAAACTTCATTTAACATTTGTATGCCTGTATTTACTTTTATTTTAAGTAAACAATAATATTGAAATGAGGACTATTTTTGTGAACGTTTCGTGAAAATAACATCGTATAATAGCTTGTTACAATTTGTTTCAATTAATTAAAAACTATGTGCGGTTGAAACACTAAACCTTATTAAACATAGCAGTCTTTACGAAATTTACTCATCATCCTGTCCGTTATATATTTAGTACATCTCCGGTAAGGTTCGTTTTTAGCGAAAGATAAATAGAATTTTATTTTGGTAAAAGCTAGTTCTACTCTGGCTAGTCCGTCCATAACTACGTCAATACTTTTTAATCACTTTAACTGACTTCACTAGCTGAACTAAAAAAAAGGTGTGTAAAAGCTAAAAAAGGAGGTCCTTTTTAATTCATTCACGGTCAATTTTGAATCTCTAAATGAATTGAAAAAGTATCATTGCGTATTATAATAACATGTCTGTTATCATGTCTTGTGTTTCTTTTATTTAGTAGTTAGTAATAACTTGTATCTGATCAAAAGCGCACGCTTTTAAAACAATAACAGTAATCTTTAAAGTACCATTCCAGACGAAAAGAAAAATAATTGCTATTCAATTCGAGTGACAGTGGATGATCCCTTATTTAAATGTAGCTAGATTTTATTTTAAAGCATACCTATAAGAGCTGAGAGTTTAATTACAATCATAACAAAAATATAATCTAGAATTAAGAATCGGCGAACATTTCTTTTCCAAGCTGTTCTGACAAGGAACGAAGCCAATGTATTCACAATAAGGCAGTTCCCCGATCAGATAGAATGAGCGTCAGCGTATTACTTCTTTTGTCCCATCAGAAGCGATATTATCTCCCTCGATATTATACAGTTAAAATAAATATTAGAGAAAAACACACTGGATAAGACTAGAGAAATAACTAGATTAGATACTTTCTTATGGACAATTTTTTTTATATCTTCCTTACCTCGACTTTGAGAGCTGGAGAACAGACTATATCCCCATACTGGTCTCTGATGAGTATCGGTAGACTGAGACGAGCAGCCGGTCGTGCGGGTACTGAAGGTGCCTTCAGCTCACACCGAGAGGGTTCCACGCGCGCACCCGGAGCGAGCCATTGCGCGAGCCGTCCGCCAGCTGTGCTCTCTGCTCCTGCGACGAAATCTGACAGGAACTGTCGCTCAGTTGATATGCACCTGTTAACAATAAATATATAAATTGTATTATTATTTCGTTAATTGTAATGGTATTACCACCATGGCGCCATTAATCTACGCCGGTATGTATATCCTACCACACCGATGTATAGTAGCGTTAACTGATCGACAAATATTGTTCGATCAAACATCGATTAACGATAGATCGAAGCAGGCTCTTCATCAGTATTGCTCAAATGTATTAATGATTTGTTATAATAATATAGTATGAATTTTAGAACGTCAATTCGATCGTTGAACGTTTGATTGGGGTGATGACGAACAAACTGCCGATCGGTTGGTTCGCACCAACAATCTAACGATGCCATCGATCTACAATCTATCCATTAGTTTTTTACTAGCCATTACTTATATATGTTTTACGTTTATTAACCATATTACTTTATATCGTATTAGAATTACTTCTACTCTTTTCATAATCACATTAATATTCAAATACATTTACTCGGTTATTATTGAAAGGTACAATAAAATATCTACGGCTAATTAATTTCCGCTAGAACTTTTCTTTTCAAATACATTTCACCGTATTTAAAATTCATCATAAAGCAGACATTAATTAAATCTTGAAATTCAATTCATATAAATTGCAATAAGTCTCTATCAAAAGGAATGGCAATATGGCTTCATCGTAGCAAATTCTCCACGCTCACTTCAATAATTTCTACATATTTGAATAATTTCTACAAGCAAATGATACATTTTAGGTATATCATTCGTACTAACATAATTGGCATTATTGTAACGCTGTTCACGAGCTGTAACAGGGTTACGTGTAAATTAATTTTAAATACGTGGAACGCTTTATGTATCGTTTCATGAATGTATCAAATCTTAGGTTAAACAAATGACATTCGATATTTCAAACTCTGTGGTTTATTAATAACGTTTAGACTTTTAGTTTAGAGAACTATTTAAACACATTTCACTATGATAATCGAGTGCGAGGTGGCGGACTTGCGGATATATGTTATATATGTATAAACATTGCTTCTGATCAATAAAATTTAGGAACTAGACTGGACTTAGTATATACAAAAAAAAACATTCTTATTTCAACGAGTTAAAACATACTTTCACCCAAGGACTTTTATTTAAATTTATTTATTTATTATTGCGAACAAATCTGGTTTTGTTCATAATTAGCCGATCAATAGAATCATAAGGGAATTTAATTCCATTGACAGAGACAAGAATGTCGACATATGTAGTTCATGCAGCTAACACCTGTAATGCGGTACCCCTTTTTGTCTTATTTCGTCAGTTTTTATGTATTTCTATGCGTACTTCGTTGTTAATCTAATAAATTAAATATGTTTTCCTTAACCACCGAGCCCGATATATAGGCATGTTTAAGAATGAGTACCTATTTCCCTTGGTCACGTCATAACTTGAGAACGACTTTACCGAATTCATTCATCTTTTTATTTAAGTTTTGTAACACTTAAGGCTAAAGAGCGTTTATGAGGTTGTAGCGGTTCACTTTGTGTATCAAAAAGCGTTACAATAAACACATTATTATTAATTAGTTCGAATTAAATATTCAAAGCTGAGACAGGACGTCTGTCGGTTCGGGTAGTTATAAATACAAATACATGTAGGTAGGATACAATAAATAAATGGTTTTCGATGATTTCAACCAGCATTTTTCAGTTGAAGCTTATTATATAAGGAGTCCTCATTATATAACAGGTGTTTAATTTCATTGCATATACACGTAGACTTTGACACGCTCACATCGTGAGCAATATGTAAACTGCATGACAAAAATTGTAAAAATTTTCGGCCTGCTGCCAACCAATACTGTTATTGTCGGTGGACTGGTGCTGTATCACCATACGAACGCTAAAGATTAAGAGGCATTGGCTTTCACCTTCTCGGAAAACTACACGGTGAGTAGCTCACAATACAAACGTAAATTAATGTCATAAAAAAACTTTGTATACATGACCGAAACACATAATATAATCAATAATACAATTGTATTACTCTTCAACGTAAACGTATTGCGTATATTAAACACAATTGTATGCCGTTATAGATTATGTTAAAACAGTAATCTCATGGACAAGGCGTTACATCCTCGTATAGTCACTCCGCAACACACACACACATATCACATCTTATCGATTAATAATGTACGGCGATATCATTTAATATTGAAAAACCCTATAAGAATATTATATCTGTACAAATTGCTTACTGAAGTCGAAGGTAAGTATATTAAAAATTCTGGAAATACTTCAAAGCATTATAATAAAGAATATTTTGCTATTTTACTGAATAAAATGATATAATAAGGATTTATTTGATTGCATTTCGAAGGGACTTAGAGGCCCCGCTATGTCAAAGCAAGCTACCTCTGACCGCTGATTGGAATAGAAGTTAAAATGGCCGATACATTTTTTAAAAACTATATCGATAGTTGCATTACACTTAAAACAGACAAAATTACTTTTTTTAATCTTTTGCTGTTAAATTATAATTAATATGCGTTCATCCACAATTATATTCTCAAATATGTTCCATTCAAAAGTAGTATTTATATTTTTATAACTAAAATGAACCTATACTTTAAATTATATGCGACTTAATTACCTATAATATTAGTAACTACTAAATCCTTAATTAACTAATTAAGGATATTTTCTTTTATTATTTAAAAAACTTGTATTTAAAAAAAAGCACTGAGCATCTTCATTACAAGAATTTTAGTGTAAATGTTAAACTATTTCCATAGTTTTAAACAATAATTAGATTATAGAAACTAAAATTTAACGCTTTGATAATTATAATTATCATAACCAAATTGTAAATACGCGTGTCGATGGCAATTAGCAAATATCATTGGAATGATACTAATTAAACCTCATTATCGATATCGATAATTAAGGCGTGCTTTAATAAATGGCATCACTATCGTTAGAGCCAGCATCTGTAAAGGCGGTAGCGATAGTGGACGCTCCGCTCTCGGCTCTCAATAGCAGCCAGTCTGTGCATGACGGTCGTAGCGCGCGGTTGGTCGCGCTCCTGCGCGGCAACATGTCGCGCCTCCCCGCGTTGTTCGTGCTCCAGGCGCTAATCGCCTTTGTGATTGCCGAACATACCGGCGTGTGCAATTTATCTTACTGCAAGTGTGTCCCGGCAAAACACCCTTTACGGACCAATGTCAACTGCTCCGTTCCTCATAACCAGGTACTCAATTTGATTTCAAACAAAGTGTCCGTAGCATCTGGTACGTCACACATACTTTTGTCAGGCGTCGGCAACTTTCAACGCAAAATAATGTTTAATTTTTTATATATCAATTAGATAAATTGAAGAAAACACATATTATTTTTGAAAGTTTAGTTCGTTTTCAATAATTTATTTAATAAATAATTTTATTGTTAAAATTACTTCACTTAAAGCGCTATAGCATAAATTTATTTTTAAATTATTTCCATAATATGTATAATTATGATAATAAATAAATAATATAACTAATAAATGAGAACTATTAAACCAAAATAAACAAAATCGAGAGATATATAAACACGCCACAAATGTATCAAAAATACTGATAAACATCAATTAAATAAAATTGACAAAGAGAATTCCGTCTATCTATGACTACACAAAGACAACTACCTGAAGTTGATCCCTTGTTATGTGTGAGCTCAGTGGTGGACCTTATAAACAGGCCATAATTTCCTCTTGTAAGAGCGACAGTTCACGAACTCGACACCGAGTCCTGAGCAACAAGTGGCACTGAACAAACGCACACGCGTTCAATGCGTACATTGTGGCCGCGTATTGCACACATACACCACACTCGTATTGTGTTCTACTGCACAGCTGTCTGCTGCTTTACTTCTAATTTACGTTTTAAACACCAATTTAACTTCTATGCACTTCGAATAATGGAGCTAAATCTCATTTATATAAACAACCCTAATTCACGGTCACAAGTCAATATCGAGATAAATAATAGAATCCATTGATTTTACAGCAGAAGTTAATGTTTTTCGAAAGGTAAAGACCATATTTGACTAAAATTTTATAAATACATGTCTAATAATCTCTTTATGACAGTCACAAAAGCAATTAACTCGACGATTTTTAATATCGATGACACAGTTGCAAGTTACAACTTGTCTTGGAAATAAAAACTGCAGTACAAGCTTGTTTAATGATAATAACATATCAGAGAGCTCAAAGTTTCCTGGTTGTTATAACATTCACCGGCATGGTCAAAACTATTTGCCCCAAATATTATACTGCTACTCGTACTAACAATATTCGTTAGAACAGGACAACACGACTCGTTTAGTCGGACGACTGTGAATAGAGAGTACGGGCTATTTACGTCGCACACGCACTCGCGAATTTGACTAGTCCAAATTTAAAAACGTGCTGAGACATATGAAATATTAATATAAATAATGTCGATATTGTCATTGCCTTGAAATATTATTAATGGTAATTTTTATGAGAAAACTGACCAAAATCTATGAGTTATTTTACATAATAAAAGATCATAATTATCAACATGTTCAAAACTTGTTTCTAATATTGCAACGATCACTTCTTACCAGTCCAACGTAATAACGTCTCGTTAATTCTATATCATAGTTAATCAATATGTTATTTATTCTAGACTTTCACGAGTTCCTTAATATTTATTAAATAGTTGGATCGAACATAAAAACAATGTTATTAGCTCTTAAATATTGAATATTTAAAACAGCGTAATTACTTTATAACCGTTTCTACGCACTTGTGAAATAAAATGCACCGAACAGAAATAATTTTCTCCATCAAATTATTAAGAAATATAAAAAAAAGCATTCTCTTTGTAATTAAATTTATAAAATGTAAATAATAACTATCATATAAATGTAATATATAGTCGTAAATAAAAAAAATGATAATTTTTTTAACGACACTGTGAAGATAATATTTGGCCTTTACAAAGAGTAATATAATAATATACATAAAGTAAACGATTACTAATTAAGTGGTTAAAAAACAACACTCATATATATATAATACACTTATATACTAACTTCCCGAAGCATGTTATGAATTTAAATACAGTACGTAAAGTTATTCGAACAATACTTAACTGGCGATATCTAACAGTTCAATTTAATTTTTACATTTCTTAATCACTCAACTGGAAGAAAATATTGTATTCGGAGAATAAATTGATCATGAACAATATTTTCAATACAATGCAAACAACTTGTTTACTTCCACTGAAATATATTTTTCGGACAACTTCGTAACACGATGTATTGATCAAAGCACGGTTTGGAAAAATAAATAACTAGTAACATATATATATAATATTTATATCAAAACTAGTAGTAAATAAAAAGTAAAAAGTCAAGTCAAGTAAAGTATAGTAAAAGTAAAGCCTTCTGTTTTTGAGAAGAATGTGGCAGATATTCAACCGACACATGCATGATTGCTCAAGATGTTTTCATACACCGTGTAGCGCAAGATTAATTATAAACAAACATTCATCGGTGATTGTCAGGGTTCGAACTCGAAACCTTCGATTAAGGTTCAATTTTCTAACCACTAGGCCTTCACAGCTCACCACTTGTTGCGCATTTTATACGGTCCACATTCACACATCGTCCTTCTCACTCGGCATCCCGTTAAATTACATCGACGCTATCTAAGTATCGTCGAATCTAAAGGGGCAGAAGGGTACGAACATTGACGAGTAAAAGCGAGAAGCTCGGCCGATCACTTTATTAAGTTAATAGTGATTTCAAACACAACTAAGCTTTTATACCTCTTTAACTTTGCGTTGAATTATATTTCCTGTATATTGTATTACGAACTCGCTTATCGTTTAAAGAACATTGAAGCCTGAATTGAAAATGGATTAAATCCTAATACTTATTTATTATAAATAACCATAAAACTGTACCACATAACGGAATATTTGTTTTGAATGCTTATCAGTAGAATCGGTTAATTTAGCTAATTTTATAATGTACTATTATTTCTCATTTGGCCATAACGTAGTAATAATAAATATTTATTAACTACAATGATAATTCTAAAAATGTTACCCAATCGGTTTATATGATAACTTTTAGTCGAGTCGGACACAAAATACAAAATGAGACAGCCCGTGGAAGCGCGCATCGTACACGTATGCGGGGCAAGCAACAGAGCGCGCCTGCGGGAGCAACGAACAAACCATAAAAAAACCGTAATGAGAGATCACTTCCTGCGCCCGCGACGATACGAGGCTGACTACGATACCTTAATTTACGCGGTAACAAAGTGCATGATTCATTCGAATATTAGGAAGACTTGCTATTATACAAACTAGGTCGTGTTTTTAAAATAGAGACGCAGGAACATGGTTTACGTTATTTTATCATAACATCATCCGAACGTGCCGTCGATTAAACATCATCACATTATTATTATTTTTCTAGATCAGAGAAAGAGACCCACATGACGGTGACATTATGAATATAACCACTAACACTTTCACATCTCTATTACAAGTTACATGACGTCCCTTAATTTTATTTTTCGATATTTAAACAATGTGATGCACTGTCACCATCTTGGAAATAATAATAATTAATTACTACGATTACTTGGTTCATATTTGTTGAATGAAAGTACGTTCAGATCACAAAGCTCATCAGAATTGTTTCATATTGCCGACACCCCTCACAACTCCGATTTCCTGCTATTCTCTAATTCCTTTATTAACTCGACTTTGCCGTCTACTTTCAAGTTGAGTTTACTAACGTTTCATGTCAAGTGCATTAAAATTTGTTCTAGCTTTAATATAATCCCTTTAGCGAGAATATCTTGAAAGTTGAAAATGGAATCGATGCAGAATTAAAAAAAAAACCTTAAGCATTAGTTCAATTTTCTTGTACAAATCTATAATTAAACATTAATAAATATCTATGCCCAGAACAGTACAAATTTTAAATGCACAAAATTAGTATCTAAAAATATTAGAGTACCGATACTTTGGGGCTTACTTGACGCATGTCGCGAGACACTTCTACTAATCAAAAAACATATAATTTGACAAAATCATGCTTAAGGCTGTCGGCGCTAATTTAACATTAATAATTTAATACAATCGATGAAAGTAAAATGTTACTCGAAAGAAAATAATCCTAATATATTACTGTTTACTTAGAGACTACTGCAGTCAGTATACCGAATAGTTTGTAGATATATATTAACTATACTTAATTACAAAGGAACATTGAGACATCGGACACTTGTCCTCGGCAATTGGTTTACTCTCGACACGGCATTATCTCATAACATGCGAGTCATTTACGGTGGCAATGTAACGTCTCACCGAGCTGGACACGTCACTCGAATCATTTCGGACCAGCCCGACAACAAACCAGGTCATATGGCGATAATACAACGCTTTGAGTTATACACACACATATGACTATATATTTCTTTGAGAAATAGAGTATATGGTAATTTTCTTGCCGGTTCTTCTCTGTAGAAACTGAATTCCGAACCAATGCTTAGTTTTACATTCAATATCCTGTGAATAGATAATTCGAAAGTGTTTTTAAGACTGTAAGAGTCTCTTTAAACAAATTATATTTTGTTTGATTGATTTTATTAACGAAATCTGAAAGTACATATTTGCAAAGTATACTTTAACACTTTCTTGTGTTCGTAATGTTTTTTTACGAATAATTGAGATGACGTACGTATTTATTCAACTTTCTCCTCGCCGCTTTGTAATAATGATTATCGTGTCGTTTGTTAGTATATTATTAAGTGATTTATAATCACATATTATTTAATGGAGCCGCGTAGAGTTTGCTTTGCTGAGTTGTCGACTGCCTATGACTAACGTTGCTCTGATTTAATTATTTCTAATTGTTACAGTAATTGAATTCGTTTAAGCTACACATCTTTATATCGTATTATCTTAAGAAATATAATTCTAGAGTTAGCATTGAACTATTTTTGATGAATAATAAAATATTAGACCAGATCGCACCCACGTATTGTTTCGACCGAATTATGTCTTGTGCTAAGCAAAAGTCTCCGGGCATTGTATTCGCCGATCCTTCCGTAACCTCCTCGAAGAGCACTTACGAGAAACAGATCAAGGCTCCGAAGTAATGATCATTTATTTCTTATTAAGAAGTTGTCCCGTAATGACAACACATAAGCATGGTTTGACGACCACTAATGTTATGCAATTACAAAAGTTGTTTTAACACAGATGTTATCAACATGGTTAACTTATGCACAAGTAGCACCGGTAACACATATCATTCATGACCAGCCGCCATCTTACACGATAAACCGATATGTTATCTCGGATAATTTATAAAAAAGTATATAAACAATAGGATTTAAAAAACATATTACTCATCTAATATTTAAAAAATAATAAATAATTATTTATTTTATATTCATTAGTATTTAAGAACAATTGTCATATCTAAATAAATCAACAATATTTCGTAATGATTTTATTTATTTAGTTATTATTTTTTAAATAAATATGAACACATAATTGACCAATGAATGGAAGCGACAGTAGGTTTTGTAGCGATTATTATCAGTTCAAGTCCTTAAAAGGCGAACGTTGCACGAATCGCTGTTGCAACTTGCAAAACATAAACTGCTCAGACTCGACTCTGATTGTGAGTCAGAAATTGTATACACAACTCATCGAGTTTACATGAAATTCCACTACAAATCCAATAACATTAAAAAAAAGTATGTAATAAGACATAATACAGATGTCGAATAGTATTTTAAAGTAATAACTTTTTATTAATCCAAATATAAAATAAAATAAACCCAGAGAATGTTGGATATAACTAATAATAGTCGGTCGAATGATTTGTCTGTGCTCGAGTTTATTTTTATTTACGATGGCGTATGAGAGCGGACGTGTCATCTATAGTCTATACGTCTTTTTTTCTTTTTCAACGAAATACTCCACGTTTCTTCGTAAGGAACTAAGTATATTGTTTATTCTTGTAGCTAATTTCTGATAAAACAATTAACTATCTATTTTAAACTAACTAAAACGAAGAAGGTTATCACTTCGTCAGCATATACATATATATATATATATATATAAGTATTATCGAGAAATTTGTTTATGAACCGATTTTGATTGTTTTTGCGTCGGGCGCACTCCGCTCAGCCTCAAGACGGTCGCGTCATATTTTCATTAGTGTGTGTTATTGTTCAATTTTTATTCGAGCGTTTTTTTAGGAAAACACTGTTAGTGTTAACACTAAACCAATTTCTTTTCTAATGTAAGCCAAGTAATATCTGCCCACTTTAAATAACATAATACTTTCCTATGCTAAATAGCAAAGATTGTTACCATAATATTAATGAGTCAGGCCGACGACGTTATCTGTGCCAACGCTCATGAATGTGAACGTCTCGATAACAAATATCGAACGCATACAAGAAGCAAATATTTATCGGGAATAACAAAATAAAACGATAACTAAACGAAGTATTGTGTCTCTTTTGTCCTATCTGTGTAACTAACCAATAAACGTACGGATATTCGGCCGTTGGTGCTTGAATAGACAATGGGATAAACGAAAGTTACTGTAACGCTGCTCTCACTTTTAGGAATATTCTATTATTGTCACTATCAATGAATCGTAAAAGAACAAATCCTATACTTATACTTTAACATGACATTCATTTTTGACTTTCAGTTTACTTTCATGCATGTACCTCAAATTAGCTTCTTAGTCAGGACAAAGTAACATTACTGTCATTTTAATAGTTACAATAAACTTATTCAATAAAATAATCTCGCGTTTCTCAAATAAATAACATAATATGTATTAATTGAAGTTTTTTATATTAACGTGTTACTAATTACTGTAAAATAAATAATATATATTAATATTATATGATAAGTCGGTATTTATCTCTTTTTACATTTCGTTATCCGCTTTAACGAAAACATAAGGCATTAGCGATAACAGACTTCATTTAGCTAGATGTGGTATGACTGACGATACCCGCTGATAACGGAACGAGAACTCATGTCAGCACGTGTATTGTCTACGAGGTTAGAGATGCCGATTCATTTTTATATAAAACTATTGTAATAGGATATTAGTTTTAACAGCTGTTGTCTTTTGCCAATATTTTACTCATTTTTTTAATTACAGAAAATGAACATTTTTGAGGGAGACCTACCGGAAAGTACTGAAATTTTAACCGTGGCCGGTGCAGAGGCCTTAATGATAGATGTCAATTCTCTCTCTCGGCTGGACGACGCACGACATGTGCACTTATCGCGCAACAAGCTGGTCCTCATGAGGACCGCCTCTGCCGTCAACCTCAACATCATCAATCTATACTTAGAAATCGACAACTGCGATATTTTGAGTATCGAAACGAAGACATTCAGCAACATCAAAGGTAATATTCACGTTTCAAATTGTATTCTTACAATCAGTGATAGTCAGAAATATTGCCTTTGGTTAAAACCTAATAAAAAAAACGTATTAGTTTCATCCACTAACTTTTAATTTGATTTTCGATTGCCACTGGTTGTAAAATTTTCATCTATTTTATGTACATACCATATAAGCATATTGGTAAATACATAAAACGAATACAAATATATATATTTTTTTTAATATGCTGCCATGCGAAGTGTTTTACCTGAATTTATTTCAATGCAAACGCGACATCAATAAAACATTTATATATTTATTAAAATAAACATACTTTATACGGCTTTGCGAAGCGCAGAGGCTAAATATTTTGATTCAGAGAATGCAGTAGACTAATTAGTATGAGCAGCGGGCCTGCTGGGCTTTAACTGTTTCTATTGCTTTATTAATAAGGATCTAGGAAAGGTTGCCCTTTTTCACACTTCCGACCTACCTCTAACGTTAAAAGCTTTGCGCGACATGTATTGTATAACAATTCAATTTGATGGAATGTAAGTCAAAGTGTTCCGTCTTGAATAGAAACGAAACGTTTTTCCCTACACAGTAACAGTAAAGGTTACAGAGTAGTGATGAGCCGTAAAAGTAAGCTTGCGCGGTCGCCGCTCGTGTCGGTATAACCGGTTCGGAGAAGCAAAAGTCTCGTGGCCGGATAGACCTGATAATCAACTTTACGTCGGATTATTTTTTATATTTTGTCAAAAATTACGAAATCGTTTACTACGTTAACTTGAAACTGCAATCAAGCATTTAGTAAGCTTATATAATAGCGACTTTATAAACAGATTGAATTTAAGTAGTATGCTAGGATTGCCAAAACCAAATACCAGCAATGCAGAAAAATACTCAAAGGAGCCTCGGCGATTACATTTTATAATAGCGTATTGTTGTATGATTAACATTGGCTAATTATATTTTTTTATTATTTTGTCGATTCAACACGCAAAATCTGCACAACCCTACTTTACATACATATATCTGATAAATGTAGAGCAACTTCAATTACGTTATAGAGAAAATGAAAAAGACTTTAAATTTGCTAAATATTTCGTTAATACCGTTCAACCATTCAGTTTTGACTATAAGGAAATATTGAAAGACGTAATAACATACTAAAATAGGTGTCGGTCGTGCGATTAAATGTACTAGCGCTCAGTAAGGCATAGCAGAAGAGATCAATTGATTGAATGATTACTGATAAAAGCTTAATTCTACACAAGTAGACAGAACAAACACACCGATAGTATTTCAATAAATAAATAACAATTTTTTTTCCTTTAACAGGAAATTTATTCAGAGATATAGTTTTAATAATAATAATTTTATCTTTAAATGTTTTAAACACACTAAATCGTGGTGACTGGGCCGTCTATGTAAGAGAGATTTTCTGCATTCATTGGACGAACCAGTCCGAGTAGTTTCGTATCAAGCACATGAGACATAAAGTCTGAGAATACGGCCTACTTCGACTAAATTTCTATAAAAAATAACACAATATCCTATCAGTAGTTCTTTAGAAGCTGCTGACGTACCTTTATAATCCACAGATATTTTCTCCTCTTTATCAGAAAGATAGGCCTATCAACTACATATATAACATACTTTGCACGGCAAACACACGAATTATGATGCACTGAGATTTAGTTACGACTACACCCCAGAAATATTCGCACTCACATTCAGGGTTCATATAAATCCCTTAGCCTAATAAACAATTATGTTATTTATTTCAAATACGACATTAAAATAAGCTATGCACAATATTTGAATTAAATCTGATTTAGTAGATGTCTTAACATAACTCAGAATAACATGGCATTGACATACAGAGTAACTGAAAGGAATGAAGTGTGAAACGAATGAACGTTAACTTTAATGGTGCAATTAGAACAAAGGTTTATTCATGGAAAAATAAACCATCGGTTCCGATGTTATGAAATTCGTTGAGGCAATTGTAAATAAATCAATTTACAAACGAAATTATCATTCATGTAAAACATATTTGCGGTAAATAACTAATATCCAAGGATATTGAATATCTGATGTTGATATAGTATTTATTCTGCAGAAAAGAGCTATCCGAACTTCTTACAATATTAGTTCTAGTAGATAATTACGCGAAAAATTTAAAGAAATCGGTGTATTAACGGCCGCTTTAGAATATACTTATGATAATATAATGTTTATACAGAAGAATATACAAAAATATTCCCTAAAAGCTGATATACATAATATTAATAGGTGCAAAAAATAAGAAAAAACACTTGTAACCTCTACTTTCCGTTTGTATACGTCACAGAGAACTTTTTTGGGTAATGATAAACGCATATATATATACATACCGGAAAATATAATCAATTTGCCATTAAATTAAAAAAAATAATATTAATACTAAATTAATTAATAAACCTTATTATTAATTAAAAGAATACTTATAAAAAAAAAACAACTGGATTTAGGCTCCGGTTCCATCACAGGACTTATTGAACACTAATTGTGAATAACAGCTTTGTAAATCTGTTTATTTGAAAAGATCAACTATGCGAGTTTCTTGCCGTTTCTTCTCGCTGGAGACTGCGTAGTGTTTAATTTAAATTGACGATTCAAAAACGCTTCATTGTGAAGTTAACTTGAATAAAATACATTTGATTTGTTTTTTTTTTATTATAATTGCGTGCACATAGCTAAATTAGAGTAAAATAATTAAACTGAAGCCATATTGTTCTTTACGGGTTTTTTTTTTTAATTTTTTAACGGCGCTGCAACATATGAAAATGGTAACATATGGAACAAAGCTGCGCAATGACGCACGACCCAAACATTTAAACATATTGACAAAACAAGACAAACAATGAACACTTTCACTTCCCCTTAAAATTAACGAAAAATATTTATTTTACTTATACAAAAATGACATTTGATGTATATATATGACAATTTTTGTTATTGTTTTAAATAATTATTTTTATAATAAACTGCTTACCCCGATTTCACACAGAAAAAATAAGCAGCTTGAATTAGTAAAAAACAAACAAAAAACCTA
Organism: Vanessa tameamea; assembly: GCF_037043105.1. Taxonomy (NCBI): domain Eukaryota; kingdom Metazoa; phylum Arthropoda; class Insecta; order Lepidoptera; family Nymphalidae; genus Vanessa; species Vanessa tameamea. The sequence continues at coordinate 14,615,349 of NC_087341.1, forward strand.
ACCTGTTTATAATTTTATGATGATGAATTAATAAAATTGATTAATTACAAGTAATATTTATCGAATGTGAAGAAATATAATCCACCATCCCACTAAATTGTTCCCTCCGAATTATTTGTGAATTAACATCCGACATTACTCGAAGGTAGGTATTCTCAGAAATTGTCAAACTGGAAACCAATACGTAAACTATGTACATTATTGCAATAAGTTCAAAATGGTTCAGTCCATAACTGAAATCAACTATTGGCTATAGATTGCTACAAATTTAGGTACTTTTTTTGTAATCTCGATGTTTGTAACAACAACATCATTGTTATAAAAAGTTACGAATTTGCATCAGCTCTACAAAAAGTCGAATTATTAGATAAATTTCCATTTATTAGTTATTTGTAGCTTAACGGATAAGAGACCATTTTGATATTTATGATAGATTGTCTTTAATAATAATAGAAAGACGCTTCCAAAACATTTGCACGAAGAGTGAAGTAAAGCAGTACATTTACGCAAGCACAGCATGGAATCAGTGCGTTCGGTGACTAAGTCTAACTATTTCTGCGACCACGCCGTTTATTAAGATGTGCATATACACAGTGACGACTTTATCTCCAGTTATGTTACATTAGCTTATAATTCTAGTGATCCTTGATTTATTATGAGTGATCACTGTTCTAACTCATCTAATTTATATATTAATAACACACGATAGATATATTTGTTTAAATTTAATTCTATGATCTAGTTTTGAGCTTACTTCGATTACCTAAACTTGGCATAAACTTGACGTCGGACGTCGCTGATTTTACCTCAGTTTTTAATTATTCTGTACAAATATAATAATATATTTTATATGTATCCTTTTCGTTATTAAATTGGTATAGAAAATCAAAAATTCTGACATCGTCAAATTCGGGCTGGTCCTCGATTTTGTAATCTCAGTAATTAAACTAAAAAAATTAAAATCAGTTGATGTGTCCCTTCCTATTTCTTACTTCTATTGATGACCGACATATCCACTTAAAGTGCTAAATAATGGCAATGACAGCTATTGTGATAAAATTGCCAAGTGTGAAGCGACTCCGATGAAATTAATGTCGTTCCGACGAATCGAATGACTCTGCATTGCATAGATTTTTTTAGTTCTAATACATTGGCACTGTAAGAAATATTAAAATCTTTACATCGTTAATACGCTACCAAGCTTGGGAACTAAGATGTTTTGTCCTTTGTAACTCTTTCAACCTTCAAACCGGAACATAACAATACTAAGTAAAGCCGTTTGCTGTTTGGTGGAATCTGTGATGAGTGGATGACACCAACCCACACACAAATCCCTATCACTGAGTGCCTTATAATTTTACATAATATTAAAAAAATGTTTTACGGATTACCCCTAATCGCCGTCTTTAGTCATACATATTTGTGTATCTAATTTAATAGAAGTCAGCCGATTAATTATTAATCCAACCGAATTCAGCGTATAGTAATTAACAGTGACAGAGCCAAGATGGTACAGTACCTATATTACGTGAATGTTGACTGAGGATTTCGGGTTCCAGACCTCGTGGAAAGCAGCAGTGAGTTTTCACTTCACGCTTGTCTGATTTAATTCACATTGATCTAGTCGGTGAAGAACAACATCGCGTGAAAATCTTCGTCGTAGTTAAAACAATTAAATTTTTTGATGAATTGATAAAACAGAAGTGTAATTCTCTGAATAATGATATTCTTCTTTCTTAATATGATATGTGCACAACTACCAAGTGGTGTGTGGTGCAATAGTTTCACACTGCCTCAAATAAGTTCTGGATGAAAATATGAAACAAACATTTAGAAACTGTAATACTTCCTTTCAATACTATACAATTAAGTATATGATTAAACAGGTAGCACAAGTTAACGAACAATGCAATCTCATTTATGGTTCGAGATATGTATCTATATCTATGAATAGTAGTTAAACCTCTATATATACATAAGTATTGGTAATCATGCATTCTGTTTGAATATTGACTGAACTTTCTCATCAAAGGAAGAGGAGGCCTTAACCCAGCAGTGGGAAATTTACAGGCAATTACAAATTAAAATCTAATGTAAATTGACTGAACTTACATTAGTACACTTTACAATATTTTTTCTGAAAAATGCATCCTAGATTTTATAACATAAAATTGTTGTTTATAAGGCTTATTGATAAATAATACCTTCGGCCTTTTGTGATCTAACTTTATAATTTTCAATAAGTTACGGTTCAACTTGAAATATATGTACAATGTACCACAAACTCATCACGAGTTCTACGAAACAATAGGTACGGTTTACTTGTCCGAATTTAGGATGCTTACTACTTTTGTGAAGGAGATGCTCACAGACAGGATATTTGGAAATTTGAACTATAACTTTCAATATCCAAATTCAATAATTATAAAAACTACAAGCTAGAACTATTCAATAATATTAGTGTTTAAAATAATGTGAATATACCTTACTACGTACGAATAAACCTAATAATTTAATGTCCGCTCATATTAGTAAGAAATCTAAAAATAAGTAGAATTTCATATCTATCTATCCGATATTACTGTCCAAAATATAAGACGACTATCGCCCACTGTTGTAGGTTTTATATAAACAAAATTGGAATATAATGTAATAGAATTTATTCGACGCTACAATGCGAAATCTGTAAATAGTAATTATTCAACAACAATGATATTGCAGACTGACCACACAAATCTTAAGAAGACTCTCGTTCAAACTGTAGGTAGCCGTAGCTAGCTTCGAATACGGATCGGTATCTAAAAATATAACGTTTCCCCGACTCCGCATTCGTGTTTTACAGGATAATGACTCATGAGGCAAACTGTTCATAATACAGAAGCGTGAATGTATCGTAGACAATAGAGGCGTGTTCAAAACGTGTTAACCAAACAACACGTGCTATCTAAAACAATTTTCAACCTTTACGGAAGATGCTTAGAGTTACGCAGCAAATATTATAATATTTCAGTTAAGTTTTTTTTAAGAATAATTTGTAGTTTATTTGAATAAATATATGTTTGGGATGTTTTCAGGGCCACTCTCGGTGACAATACGAGACTGCGATTACGTATCTTTGGAAGGGAGAGCTTTCTCGTGGCTTTTATCTATTAAAATCGACAATGTTCGCCACCTGCAACTAGGTCCTGGTACCTTTATGCTAGATCCAACCGCAGCTAACGTCGGGGAGCATGGACCAGGGATGACGGTCAGTATTTTTTTGATATACATATGCAATACTGATATATTCATTTCTATGTACGACGCGAATGCTATACTACTTTGCAATGCGAATTCTGCTTTTATGTGTTATATATGGAGATTTGTAAATAGTTTTTTTATGTTTCAGGTTCATTTGAAGAATATTTCGACTACGGAATTCCCGGAATTGACCTTCGGCTCTTCAGCGGCTATGATCTCGATGGAATCGGTTGACGTCCGCAGTATCCAAGCTGGAGCCTTCCCTGCCAACACATATAATATAGTAATGGCGACAAACTGCACCTTTCATCGCATTGAAGGAGAATCTTTTGCACCCAAATCACTTATAAACAATTTGCATTTTCATGGATGCAATATTCATGTATTTGCTTCGAAGTCACTTCAGTCGGCTGTGGCTAATTTGAATATTTCAAGATCCAGGTTAGTTTTAAATCTCTTTCTGTTATTCATATTTGACCTTGCGTTTACCCATTTTATTTTTAGCGGTTATCAGTTATATATATTTCTTTTATCTTCTTCATTACAGATTTGAAAATATAGAGACGGGCGCCATTAATGCCACTGTAGTTGCAGTCGTTATCGTCGATAGTGTGTTCCATATATTCAATGAGAAAGGGTTCGAACTTTCTTCATGGAATAAACTTCAAATACGAAGAAATTCATTCGACGAATTAGCACCAAACGCTATTGTTGCTCCTGGTGGATCTATACATGAATTAATATTTGCAGAAAATGAAATTGAAGATATGCATTCCGGAAGTCTTGGATTTATAGGCCAGGCATACTCAAAATTTGCGGATAACATTATTTTCGAAAATAACTATTTCGGTAAGCCCTGTTATTGCAATATTAGTTCTTGGCTAGCAACAGGTTTGGGTACTGTTTCTGGAGAGCCATTTGAAAGTGAAACCTATTGTACTGTTAATGAATTTTTTGCTCGCTGTTTTAACGTACCTGAACAGAATATGGTTTTAAAGAAATTCGCCAATAATGTTTGTAATGACAAGCCAAATATTCAATGCGAAACTTATAAAAACCCTGAGACAGGAACAGTTCCTGAAATAAAGAATCCGAGATTCCCTCACAAAAAGAACGTTCAAGGGGATATAAGTGAAAGAGACAAGAAGATAATCGGTATAGTCATTGTAACTGCTTTAGGCTGTGTCATAATAATTATGTTTATCAGCTTCATTAGGTGGATGAGACGTCGAGGGCATTGCGTTAATTTGAAAAATCTTATAATTTCATCTAACTCATCATGTGGCGCCCTTTGTGATCGTTTATGCGTGTGCGGCTTGAACAATGGAATAGACAATGCTAGATCTATTTCACAGTTATCTGTTAATGAATATTCCGAGCGACACCGGCTCAATGAACCACGAGTCGACGACGTTATTCAAGAAACTACTATTCCTAGTGTATTTACACAAGAAGTAGTAGAGATTGAAAATAAAACGACTCAAACATTACCTGAAGAACTAACTAAAGAATTATTAGAAAACTTGAAAGAAAAACTAGAAGATCCTGAAAATTATGTGGAAGCTCGCGAAATGATTGAACATCTTTACGAACTCATTAAAGTCGAAGAGAGCTGCAATAACAACACACCCACCATACTGAATGTTGAAGAAAATATTTACGATTTACCTTTTCAGAATACAACACCACGGATTGGTAAAAATAAGAAACAGATGATTAGTGTCGGAACTCGTACTCCTTCACTCGATAAACTGACACCGCTATCGCCATACAATAGGCAAACAGCTTTAGCACATGAATATTTCGAACCCAAAGACTTTGCTGTTCACTTATACGCAGAAATAGCTAACTGTGACAAAGAAAAGAAGACTCTTTTGGGTGCTATACCCGATGTTTTGGGCGAACAAGCTGTTCCTCGAGGTCCTTATCTCCGCGCTGTACGTGATAAAATGAATTCAAATACAAGCGTCAGCCCTTCCGCTAAATCTCTTAATAGCTCGATTGGCAGCCCTCAACTTATGTCGACGATAAAATCCAATAAATCTACAGCTTCAAATGCTTCTAACAAAATGATAAACAGGCCGTTACCTGAAAAACCCATTGGAACTGTAGATCCTGGCGAAGGTACATCTTTTCGACACGGTTAAATTGGCAACAAGGGCCGACCCGCCTTTGACCGCAGGCAGATGATAATCGCAAAGATCTCGAGTTTAATTGTGTGAAAGTATATTAGTGCTCAAGATGAAAGTGTGAGCGCGATGTTTGCTTAATGTTTCTTTGCTGTGATATTTAGTTTGTTTATTTAAAATAATTATTTCGATACGAATATTTGTGTCGGTCCAGACAATGTTGTAAGTTTTTTTTTGTAAATATTCTTTATTAAAATATTTAATTAGAAGTAAGGCCTACAGAATAGTTATCTATCGCTTATCTTGTATGTCTATTGAATGAATGTCTATAAATCACAATTAATATTCGAAAATCTATAATGCTATGTGTAAAACTATTCAATAATAATCCTTTAGGCATTTGGAAAAATTAAATGTTAAATAACTTTACAAAATATAACTTTTAATACCAAATTGTAGTTACCTACATTATTATATAGTTAAAATAATGTACATTCTATTCCATAAACATCAATATTTACATTGTATATTGACCTACAGAATGTCTAAGTAATTTTTTTTTTACCACACTTTCGTCCCAAAGGTTAGTGAGTGATTTTAGTCTCTTTTACAAAGACATTACTTTAGTACAATTCTTATATTTTTATAAAAAATTAAAAATTTGTAATAATTATTTTGCAGTAGCTATCATTTATTGACTCGGTTCTAAAATTTTAAGCATGTCGTTTGTTTCGTGATACAAATACAATTATTCCTCCACCAACTTTGTATGATATTAAATATTTCAATTGATGTTTAAATAATATACGATCAATCGTAACATACTATATATCAATCGAATGTTTACTTAGTAATGGATGTGTTTCTCGATCATCGTCTTATTAATTTGATGTAATAGCTTGTAGATAAATGATATTATATCAAGAAGTATGTAGTTATTCCAATTATTAATTTTAGTAACTTTTAAAAGATTAAACAGAGTAACGTGCAATGTGAGAAGGTACGATGAAGCATTTACTCATAAAAGGGTTTTTATTCTATGTCATATGCAATCGTAATAAGACGACTAAAGTTTTAAATTTATTATTAATGTACTATGTGTTATTTCATTGATGTTGCGTATGAAATAAATGTTGACTATCATTCTTGTATTTTATTAATCCCATCTGTATTATATGTATGTACAGTATGTACTGTACTGTACATAGGAAGCTTTATATATAAATTGCCAGAAGCGTTTTTAATAGCAATATGATACGAGCGAGTCAGTTTCGTTGGAGAACGTTTTATATCGCAACGTTATTCGCAAAACAATTTGCAGTTAATAATAATAAATTTGCAGCAATTTGCGTTATTTCAATTACAACTGCAGTATGAGCATACTCGGTCCACTAGAATTTAAAATACATAAACAAACACAAAAGTTAACATAATCTCATTATCGTTCTCAGGTTGAACGTTTAAAGTTTTGTAATCCAACAGAATTTCATGAGGAATAATATTAATACACAAAATAGTATTTTATGGATTTTCTTCTAAGAAACGACAAGTTTCTACATTGGTTGCCGGTCTGTAATTCAGTTGTACTGGGCGCCGAGCCGATTTAAAAATATAACATCCGGTGCAAAACCGCTGCGACAGGCCGACGGCGGCGTGATGTACTCATCGCCATCGCTTGATAAGTAATAAAAACTATTTCTTGAATAGAATTAATTATACAATCTGTAAATACTTTCTTTAAATTTGTAAAAAAAGTTCTTATAACTGTTGGAATAGTATCAAATACCACATTTAAAAAAAAAAACATATACTTTTAAAGTAACGTTTATAAATAAATTGTATTATACTGATGGTACTCATTTCTTATCCTAAGATTAAGTCTCTTTACTTTTATAAATACATTTGCAGACTGATGAATTGCCATCTGAGGGAAAATGGTCACCACCGACCATAGACTTCAGCGTCACCAACCTTGGAAACTATAATGCTATGTGCTTTGTGTCATATCCTTGTGGTGTACTCCTCAAACCAGAACACAGCAAATCTTAGTATTATTTTTTGGTGGTAGAAAAAGCGACAAGACGCGGTAGCTGCCCACTAAAAAAGAAAGCTTCTAAATCCACTTTTAATATTTTTAAGCTGGTAAGGTGTTATTTATATATTTAATAAAATTTTATTAAACGCACAGCGTAAACCTTTGCGTCTTACAGGATGGAATAATCCACACGAATTTCGTAGGAGCATAGGTGAAGACTAACAAAATTCATCTCCTTAGTAGTTTAAATGGGGGATGAAATGCTGATGTTAAAAATATACAAGATTTGTATTTAAGTCGTGTTATAGTTAAAGGCAGGTGTTCAAGATCTTTTTTGAATATATATATATAAGAGTGTTAAATTTGATATTGCAGTTTGTACCAATGTCAATGAATGAAATGAAAATCGGGTATAATTTCCGAAAAGTCATCACTCAAAAGGCCGAAATTGGGATAAAAATGTGTATAGAAATCGGCTATATTTTATTTAAAATTAATAGACCGTTGTCATGGTGTTTTCTGATGGAAGGCCCCTCAGTACAAGCCTAGTTTTATACCTATTAAGATTTTCTTAGATTATTTATATATCGCGCGTTCTCAGCTTTGAACTATTTGAACAAATAAATAATCAAAAAAGTATATTTAAGTAAGTATATAAAAATTTGGAAAGTATATATTTATTAATTATATTTCACTTAGGTAAGTGATCTGAATCGAGACTCTTTTTCCATTTCTGAATAATATGTACCATTGTTAAGTTTAATAAAAAATATACATACAAAAACTCTTTAAGGCTCTTAACATCTCCGAAGTATAGAATAATTCCTTTTCTAGCAAATATGTCGCCTTACACAACCTTATGGAAAACAATACCTGGCCAGAAGATTTAATCTGTAAATTTATAGATGAATAAATTTATAACGCACCTCTTATACAATTCGAAAAATAACGACTGACCTTTAATTTTGTGGGTAAATAAAATATAGCCTGTATTTGTCAGAAAAATGGAGTAACGGCATGCAAATGTATTTTTTTTTCAATTTGGGGCCAAACTGAGAATCCCAGAACGCGTAAATCGTAACCGCTGATTTCGGGATTGTTGAAATCTGCAAGAACCACTCGAATGCTATGTGATTAATAGGTACGTGTTTAAAATTAATGTTACTCTTAGCGTTGAAGGGAAACATCGTCATAAAGTCCCGCACTTACCGACTTGCGTTAGATCCGCGAGGTGGAATGAATTTTGTCCTCTAGAGGAGAGAAAGCCTTTGAACAGCAGTACTTTACTTTTACTTTTTAGGACAAAACATGTTGTTTTAACTGTGTTATTACAATTTCCAATAATTGTAAATATAATATTACATACATACATACATTGTATTTTAATATTTTAATTATTGATGAAAGCTTAGAG